>NC_091354.1:6028716-6061216 GCF_038502225.1 Cherax quadricarinatus
AAATGAAAATCTCTGGGGAAGGGGGGGATGAAGGCTCAATAAACATAAATAAAATCGATTATTTTATAATCGAGGCAAATTATGAAAGTTATATTTTTTTCAAAAGAAATAATTTTTAGTTTAGTGGGTAATTTCACTATAAACAAATTTGTTTTGGGGTAATACCCAAAAAAAGTTCGCCGATTAAATAATATTTCTACAGTGGCGGCCACTGTAGAAATATTATTTAATCGTTGCTTGCAATACTTTTTTCCTTAACGGTTAAGTGAGACGGAGAATAAGGCAAATAATTTGTTTATTTCTAAATACGCATTGTCTGCATTGTTAATAGAAGTGAGCGTGTTTACATTCAATCAGCTGATTTGCCCAAGCGGAAGCTACGTTAGAGGTTTTCGCAGAAATGTTTTGGAAGACAACTTGATAAAGCCACTGGATGGCGAAACGTCTACAATAAAGATACCCAGATTTTGCACATGTGTCTTAATTTCATCTTGTCGGTATTATATACGATTCTTGTACAACTCTTTAAGTTCATTATTATTATAATCAAAAAGAAATGCTGGACTTATAAGGGTCATACAGCTCTTTTAAGTCGAGACTGGGGAAGGGCTACTGATATATGGAACTGGAGCTACCCTTCCTTCCGCCCGTTATGCAGTGAAAGTTATCAATTGTCATCAATGTAAGTGATGTCAGTACACTTCTAGCAAGATGATGATTGAGCGAATAACGGTGAATGTGTTTTCTCTCTTTTAGTGAGTCACTGTTACTCGGTGGGAGACGGCCGGTGTGTTAAAAAAAGTAAGTTATTTGTTTATACCCTACAAAGTTTTATATTTCCATTAATGCATATATAAAATATAATAAGAATTTGAATGAAGGTAAACTTCCTATAACATTCCGCACTGGGATTAACTTCGCCTCCAGAAGCTAACTTCAGGGAATTATGGGGTTGCTCAGCATCATATATACCTTTCTTCCGAAAGATGAGAAGACTCTGTTAAGACTCTCCTGTAATACAACAAATATTCTTCGGCTTCAGGTCTTCGCCGGCACGTAAGCCAAAATATTCTTCAACCAATATATATTCAGCGAGCCAATATACCGAGAAGGAGAATGATGTTTGTACAGGGAATCTTGTGGACAACATCAGCACATGAGACGCTCTCAGTATGCATGAAAAATTTCAGTGTTTGATGGAAGCATCGACTTTCTGGGTCTTGCTAAGGTGTTAAGATGCGTGCTGACTTGTGCGATCCCTCTCCCTCAAACGCTTGGGTCGAATTCTGTACAATCTAAACATAAAAAAAAACGAATATTTGGTATTTTAGGACAGTTTATGTTTAACCATGTTAGGCTATGTCGATCCTATGAAAGATACCTTTTTTAACTCAAATAAAACAAGAAAATATAATTATTGAGTTTGTCCTACACGTCAGGAGCCATAAGGAGAAATGAGCCAATGGCAATAATAAAAGTATATATATTCACTGAATGTGTTCAATGTGTCCACCATTGTTAGTGATACATGAATGCAACGTGATACAGTCAACGAGTTCATTGCATTAAGAGTGATGATGTACATAAATTTCCCTGCAGGATTGGTGAACTAGATATGTTACAATACACAAATAACCCGCAATTAGCATAAACAAACTTATGACGACGTTTCGGTCCGACTTGGACCATTAACTGTCACACACACGATGTGTCATAAGTTTCTTCTAAGTTCGTTTTACTTGTATATTGTTCAACTCTCGGTATTGTGACATTTTATTCTTTAATATATATGATTCTTGTGTAATAATTGAATTCTAAAAAACTACGTTTTACAGTTGTAATACATTTTTATCAGTATCTGGCAAAGAAAAAATCAGAGCAATTCTTTCTACTCACAGTGCCTCGCTAAGGATTGAGCTCCATCATGTCATGATTTCACAAAACTCTACAATAAGATAAACGTTGTCACAATAAAGATTTACTCTGCACACTGAGTCTCATTACTATTCTTGCCAGCATAATTAACAATTTCATTCTCCGAGACAAATCCTTTCGTTTCTGTATCTCAACTTCACTATCATGAGCTTTAAAACATCTTAAAAGCCAAGAAGATAGTCTTCCTTATCATGCAATCCAAAGTTGATTCATTAACTGATGAACTGGTGAGGCCAAAGTTTGTTGTTGCAAGTTGCGAAGTCTCAAATGGTTGGCAGCAGAAGTCAAGACTTTCCAGAGGGGGAACAACATGTTATCAAGTGAGTTTAGGAGAGACGAGAGAACGTATGAGGAAAGCTTCAGCGGACGGAGGGATCTGAAATGGTTTTCTTGGTACATGCTAGACGCCACAGAAGCCAAATGCTGTCACTACGACAGCCATCACAGACGCCAGGTGCTGTCACTACGACAGGCATCATAGACGTCAGATGCTGTCACCACAGCAGCATTCATGGACGCCAGATGGTGTCACAGACGCCAGATGCTGTCACTAACGATCTACTATGAAGCAACAACATGACTGGAGATCAGGTATGGCTATTCAGACATTATGTAGATAAACACACACACACATACCGTACACCGTTCAAGACAATTACTACGATAACATTACGTTATGAGCAGTTTCTTAAGTAAGGAGTGAAAAAGTCACTCGTGAAGAAACATTAACTTTAATAAATATGGAACTGAGCATGTGTCTTTATCTGCAGCAACAGCCTGGTAGAACAGACAATCAACAAGAAAGTCTGCTTGAGGCCGAGCCGCGAGGCTAAGAGAACCATGGAAACGTGTCACAGGTATGCCTCAGGCAATCTAAAATACATCCCTAAGCTGCCGTCGTAATGATAAATTCCTGATGAGTTCCTGCAAACATCAGCAACGTGACTGATTACAAGTCCGGTCAGGATTATCGGACGGAGGATCGAAAGGTTAACACTTAATGTGATGATATATGGCTATAGGACTGAAGATTTGTCAGGGTTTCTCGAGTCTTCTGTACAATAAACATCTTTGGCGATTGCAAATCAGAATGATCAGAAGAGAATGTAATTTGCTAAATTTTACGTGCATCGTTGAGTCTTTGTGGTCCTCCGGAAGGTACCCAAAATTAAGGCGCAAACGGATAGCAGTTTACTCGTAGCATATGTCTTTCCTACGAAGACCCGCGCCTGTTGTATTCTCGCGAGATCTGATGCAATATTCTCAGACAAAAGTTTGAGGAACTTGGAGAGCAAGTGAGGCAGCGGGAAGCGGAGGTTGAGAGAGCTAGCAAGAGTATGAGTGGACATCTTTCCACGACTGTTGCTAATTATACGTGACCAGGGAGCCATTAAGAACACGATGGAGTTTACCAAGGCCACAGTATACAAACCATCAGCCTCACTCCTTGTAATGACTTTTGACCTTATCACCTTGCCTCATAGTTAAAAGGTCATTTGGCTTAGGCCACAGGAAAGTCTATATACCTGGGTGATCAAATATATAAGAGAAAAACTCAAAGTAGTATTATATTATGGAAAATCTACAAAAAACTAAATACAGCACTAAACAGATTTGAGTAGAATTTATTATATGAAGCACTAAACCCGTGTGGAACAATCAATTATACAATGAAAATATATCGAATCATGATTTTTATTTTTTTACCACATCCACCATCTTCCTCCACGATAGGATGATCGCCTAAAAGGAAACAGACATCGCGGTTCATATGACCCTCCGAATCGCAACACCCCACCCGTCTTTAACAATGTAGGCCCTGTAAGTCTTACCTCCAGGACTCAAGTCTGGCTAATCGATTTCTTTGAAACTCCCTCATTATAATTTGTAATGGCGTTTCATAAATTCCATAATTAAACAGTTTTGTAATTTAAATTAAACGTAGGTTTAAAAATGTAAGTTTTTCCATGGACAAGTAAGGAAAGAGAAATTCAATTTCCGGTTTAACTTGACGCTACCAACATTTCGTGGGTTGGTTGAATATTCACATAAACACTTTTCATTTTTTTTTTTATAATTGCATCACATTTTGCGATTCAGTGGACAGCCCAGACTACGAATTTAAAATTTGACCAATCAAAGATTGTCGTATATTTTACTTAAAGTTTGCGTGAGGAAAATGCATAGTCATTTAACGTAATATTTGATATATGATATTTACAGCTTGATTCAAGAGAAAACTTTTTCTCCTGCATATTCCAACAAAGTTTTGCAATAAAATGCAAATTTTATGCATATTATTTGAAGACATTCCAAGAGATTCCAAGAAAAGTCAGACTTTCGTCTGGCTTCCCAGGTGTGTTTGTTTACTGAATGAGACGACATTGTGTTCAGAAATGTGTCCCACCAGTGAACGTCCACTGCTGACTCGGGTAAATATGTCCCACCAGTGAACGTCCACTGCTGACTCGGGTAAATATGTCCCACCAGTGAACGTCCACTGCTGACTCGGGTAAATATGTCCCACCAGTGAACGTCCACTGCTGACTCGGGTAAATATGTCCCACCAGTGAACGTCCACTGCTGACTCAGGTAAATATGTCCCACCAGTGAACGTCCACTGCTGACTCAGGTAAATATGTCCCACCAGTGAACGACTACTGCTGACTCTGATAAATATTTCCCACCAGTGATCAACTCACAGAAAAAAAAATATATATTTTCACCTCCATACAAAATGCCAGCAATACCTAACTATTACAAAGCCTCAACCATTTTATTCATGCCTTAAAAAGACATAACCACTGGATGACTACTGATACTTCTCTCTGGGCTGGTGGCGGTAATCATAACCCACTAATCTCCACCAGAAAGGCAACATAATCATTGCTGCTTTCTCCACCAAAAACCATCAAATATTTCACCATCACACCTCACCCCAACAAGAATGGAGTTTTATGACTCTCTGATCGCGGGTTTTAACCCCGCCCGTGGTATGATTTGTTTGCAAGCGTGTGTCATTACGATTTCGTGAGTCAAGAATGCAAAGCAGTAAACATTATACTTTTCGGTTTTTATGATCTCTTATGTAGATGAATCGGAAAGGGATTTAAATTCAACACTTGAACACCGGTAAGCATGCAGAATAGATGACACAAGCAATGCTCTGCAGCATACATTTATGCATCATGAACCTGACTTCACTTCACACCACCACTGTTGGATTGATTTTTTATCAAGTAGGATAAATTACTTGACAAATCTATACAATGACGACGTCTCGCTCGGAGTTAAGATTTTTGCAAAATGTGCTACTTTACCATTCTCCTCAGACAAACCAATCTTGATTCCACTTACGGCGAGCGTCCTCAGGCCGTCAAGTTCTGTCTCTTCCGAAATTCATTGGGTATTTATAATTATTCTTCAGGAATTCTTAAAGAAATATCTCACTAAAGCGGGTTTGAAGTTTAAAATTATTCCACTTCAAAAATTTTGCACTTCCTGAGCGGATGAATGACAGTGAAGGCGACTGCTTAGCTGGGGAGGCAAAGTTATGAAAGTATTTGAACGCGAAGCAACTTTGCGAACAAATTTGCACATGACTCGAAAGTTTGGAGTAAGTTAGTTTTTTGACATTTTGATAAGAGGTGGGAGATTGTTTTAAACTGACAGTCAATAGAACAATGTGTTAAAGAAACGAACCCACGATGAGAGTAAAGCAGAGATAAGACTGAAATCAGACCTCATCCCACCCAACATAGAGTGATTAATGTCATTATTAATAGTATTCAATACCGATAAAATGGATAAAATACCTCAGAATTGCATCCTGTGTCTCCAGTTTTATATTCTCCTGTATTTGACTAAAGAAATCTGCTACATAGGCGAAACGTTTCGACATTCAGGATACCCACGTTTTCACACTTGTCGTTGTTACGAACAGGGTCCGAGACCTCCCTGCTATAGTGCTTCTCGTAACAAACATACGCCAAAAAAAGAACAGGCTTATCTTGTCTAGAAGATATCAGTCACTGGGACCATTTATGGAGGCAAAGGAATCTCCATAGTGTCAGCTGGTTTTATTAACTTCATTAATAATCACATGATGTTTCCATTATTTCTTAAATTTGAGTAGATATAATTAAATATGAGTAAAGATAATTATCTTTATTAAAATGTTACCCAGATAACTTGTTAAATATTTACAAAAGGAAACAGTCACATTTTAATGTGACTGTTGTCTTTTGTAAATATTATAAACTTAAAATAATATAAACTTAAACGCAATATTAACACAAGTAATCGAGTTCTTCCTCAGAGATCTTTTCACAATATCTCCATCCTTGAAAAGTCTACAAACAGCTGATCACCTAAACCCGTTCACTGTTACTCGTAACTTCTAACGGCTTCTCAGATCAAGTAATGCCCGACCACAGGGCTTTCAAATTTCCAGGTACTCTTTGGGAATTATAGCGAATCTTAAAGCCAGGCTCTCCACCGGATCCTTCCTCGACTAGAGGGAGGTGTGAACTGAATAAAGTAAGACTTTATCACCAGACCTCAACTCGGTCTGAGCGGGGATTGAGTAACCCAAACTGTCCCCAGGTGCTTAACCATGTTGTACCAGTATTTTAGAACACATGTAAATAAGTCGTCCCAGTTTATGGTTAAATAAATAAGGGGCGTAATAATCGTATTCCACCAAAACTGACAGTCTAGCTTTAATGCAGTGCTCTGAATCACAGACGGAGACTGCGATAATCTTATAATGCTAATATTAAGAGGCTTGGTCCAGATCTTATGTCTGTGTTGCCATGATAAAGTGGTTAGAGCTGCAGGCTCGCAATTTTGTATGACGGGTTCGACCCTTAGCCAATACCTCTCAAAAGTTACTGTTGTTTATAACTGTTGTTACACACACACACACACACACACACACACACATACAAAATAGTTTAATCACAGAGTAAGTGAAACACGGGTAGAAATATCCGTAGAGTTATTTAGAGGTAAATCGCCTTAATAATGCTAACTTTGACTAATGTACGTACGAAACTCTTTATGTCCTGCGTCCCAGCGCAACTAATGGCTGCTGCACAATTACAGAAATATATATTTTCGTTGCATTTTAATCATAAATTATTTTCCCTAATAAATGCCTGTTTAATTTGACTTTTTTCCAATATTTTCAGGATATAAATATGTTTTATTTTAATGTATGTACCGATGTCTGTTTTTATTTAAGTCACATAGCGTCCGATTGTATATGTATATATATATATATATATATATATATATATATATATATTTATATATATATATATACATTATATATATATATATATATATATACACATATATATATATATATATATATATATATATATATATATATACATATATATATATGTATATATATATATGTCGTGCCGAATAGGCAGAACTTGCGATCTTGGCTTAAATAGCAACGCTCATCTTGCCATATAGGACAAGTGAAAATTTGTGTATGCAATAATATCGCCAAAATCATTCTGAACCTAACGAAAAAAATATGTTTGATTGTGGTTGTTTAGTATTAAATTATTGTAAACGAATTTAAAATATATTCAGTTGGGTTAGGCTAAAATAAATTGTTCTTGCTATAATAAGGTTAGGTAAGTTTTCTAAGATACTTTTGGTGCAAAATTATAAAAAATTACATTAACATTAATGAAAAAATATATCTTTAAACGTACATGAGAAAATTTCAGAAAGGACTTAATTTTAAATGAGTTCTTGCTAATTGACCAGTTTTACATATTCGGCACGACATATATATATATATATATATATACATATATATATATATATATATATATATATATATATATATATATATATATATATATATATATATATATATATATATATATATATATATATATATATATATATATATATATATGTCATGCCGAATAGGTAAAACTTGCGATTTTGGTTTAAATACCAATGCTCCTTTTGCCGAATAAGGCAAGCGAAAATTTGGGTGTTCAATAATTTCGCAAAAATCATTCTGAACCTAACGAAAAAAAAATATTTCATTGTGTTTATTATTAAATCATTGTAAACAAATCTAAAATATATTTAGTTGGATTAGTCTAAATTAAATTGCGCTTGTTATAATAAGGTTAGGTAAGTTTTCTAAGGTTCTTTTGGTACAAAATTACTACTTTTTACAGTAGCATAAATGAAAAAGATATATCTTTAAAAGTGTAAGAAAAAATTATAGAAAGGACTTAATTTTAAAATAGTTTTTGCTATTTGAATAATTTTACCTATTCGGCACGGCATATATGTATATATATATATATATATATATATATATATATATATATATATATATATACAAAATAAGATCACAGTAAACAGGTGATTTCAGAATATGCAAAACAACCACTCTGAAAGAATAGAGGAATTCCAAGTGCTTTCGTGACTGTTCACATTATCAAGGAACATAGTTCCTTGATAATGTGAGTAGTCACGAAAGCGCTTGGAATTTCTCTATTCTTTCAGAGTGGGTGTTTTGCATATATATATATATATATATATATATATATATATATATATATATATATATATATATATATATATATATATATATATATATATATAGTGGAACATCGTTGTTTTCCATTTCAAAGAGATAATTGTCTACAAGAACATGAACTTAATGAAGGCATGAGGGGTTTGACTTAAACATGTGTAATGTATATATATCTTATACTTTTTAATTGTGAAGGTAAAGCAAGTGTTGTATAAACTATGGTAAGAGAAATGTAGTTTGATGGTTGTATTTTTCATGGCATCAATGTTGAGCTCAGCTGTTGGTCCCACACTGAACACTTTCTCTCAGGGAAACATAAATTATTTATTCTATATTAAAATCTTGCGTTTTTATTTTTAACAAGATTATAATGTATTGAAATCCTCACAAATAATTATTGTTACACAGTTTCACGAATCTTTACTAAATAAATTTTGTAAGTATTTAAGGGCATAAGAAGTAATTATTTTAGCACATATTTAGAAAATGCTAATAAATAATTATAAAAGTTATGTTACATTTACAAATAATAGAGAAGACAAATTCTTCCGTCGTGGTTGAACTTCAAGATTATGGAAATATGTTGATGCTGCTAAGGGGCTCTTGATGCAAGGAGTAAGAGCTACATTCCCTTTCCTCCGATTACACCTGATTGTTGCTGATCTCCCAGGCTTTTTATGAACCCTATGGGTTTATTGCTTTCCTTTGAAAAGAATAACATGGTATGGCGTGTGTTCCATAGCATATTTACAAATAATACGTTGGTATATCACAGTCATATTCATTGCTGCAATGTTCAAATTAAAGCCTGGTGCCAATTTCAAAGTACATTGAACACTAAATGATCTATTACTAATGTGATTAAATAATGTCATTTCTCTGGGTGCAACAATTATTTTAGAACATTATTAGGATTTACAGGTGACCAAACCAAATTTTTCTTTTATTTCAAAGGCTGATGATGATGATGATGCTGATGATGATGATGTGTGTGTGTGTGTGTGTGTGTGTGTGTGTGTGTGTGTGTGTGTGTGTGTGTGTGTGTGTGTGTGTGTGTGTGTGTGTATGTATATTTTAAACAGATTTTTTAAATGCTACGAGAAATTCATAATATTGACAACATAAATGACTAATCAAAATGTTAGTACCATTCAGTGCCTTAATAATATTTAAATATATTCACAGTGTTTTTCAGTGTTGCCAACATTATATAAACTTATAATATTAATGGTATATATATAATCGACAAGTTGATGAGCAAGACAAATGTGCAACACCTGGGTATCTACGTGACGAAACTCTCAACAAAACGTTTCGTCACTGAAGTTACACAGATGTTGGACATGTGTATTTTTCTTCAATTGTTACCAGTATTACGAAAAAATGATGTTTCGTTGGCATACTTAACATTCACATTGTGATCATTACAGAGTACCGTTCAAGAGGAACGGATGAGGTCCTTGTTCCGCTTGCTTAATATTCAGATGTCATCAAGGAAGAGGCAGCAACCGTTGTCTCGCTTCAAATGTGCTCCATAATTGGGTTTCTTGCCTCACAATCTCATCAGAAAAACAAGTGAGTGGCTCACTTATAGACCATTGTATTGTAACAATAACACCCAAACTGACCCACTGCCGGGGCAGCCGCCGAAGAAATAATGCAAACATTTTCCTGTCTCCAGACATCTGAACATGGGTGAGATAGATCTTGAGAACATCCGTGGTGGTGATGCTACTGCTGACGCTGTTGATCTTGGTGGTGCTAATGGTACTGTTGTTGTTGCTGCTAATACTTCTGTGACTATTGTTGTTATTGGCGGTGATTGTGCTGTTGTTGTGGATACTATTACTACTATTGACGTTGTTGTTGGTGGTGGTGGTAACGGTACTGTTATTGTTGCTGTTACTGCTACTACTGACGCTGTCGTTATTGGTAGTAATGCTCTTCTTTTTGTTGCAGTTACTACTACTGACGCTGTCGTTGTTGGTGGTTTTAATGGTGTTGTTATTGCTGCTGTGACTCCAGCTACTTCTGCTGCTACTGCTGTTTTTGGTGTTAGTGGTGGTGGTTTAGCTACTCCTGGTGTTGATTCTAATGTTGCTCCTGTTCCAGATGCTGCTGATGTTTCTGCTGCTGCTGCTAAAGATATTGTTCATTGTTCTCTCTGTTGCTGCTGCTTTTGCTGTTCTGCTATTACTACTGGTAGTAATAACGAGTGCAAAAACAATATCTGCACAATGTTTAGGGTAAACGTCTCTCAGAACGAGTAAGACACATGTGCAACAGTTGGGATGTCTTTATTGTTGAAACGTTTCACCTACACGGTAAACTTCATCAGTGAAATGCAGAGAATGTGTCGTAGACAGCAGGAGTGACTGATAAAGCCTGCCACGTAGGACAAACGTTTCAGCCTGAGTCTGGCTCATCAACTTGTCAGTATCATATACTGTTTTCAACATACGTCTCTCAGTACGAAGCTCTTCTTTTTATACTCTGGTTTAAAAAAAAATGAACACACAAACTTCGGAAATATTTCTCTGTTTTTATCAGATTACCGTGGCCAGTTCGGTTCACTAAATCACTTGCAAGAAACTTTCCTCTTAAGGAATTTAGTTTGAGACGAAGCAAAGAATATCTTCGAACTCACGAAACCGTTATGACACGATTGCAAACAAACCATACTACGGGCGGGGTTAGAACCCGCGATCAGAGAGTGGTATGTTTTTTTAATATCTTCGAAGTCGGCTTATGTAAAAAATAAAAAAAAAATAGGAAAACGGAAGCAAGTGCAGTATTTCCGTTTACACTCACTGTTTTCTGTTGCAGCAGTGGCTAACTTTTTTCTCAAACAGCGACCTCACGTTAAAATTATCTTTGTAAATTCGCTCTGCCAAAGTCTATGAACGACAATGCAGTAATTACTGCAATGATTGAAAAACCTTAGTAATATCTTTACACATGCAGTTAGTGCTGAGAAACAAAATACTGAATAAGCAAGTTGGATGTAAGCCATAAATAACCGACAAATTGTTTAATGAAGACACATAAAAATAAAATGTATTTAGTCAACATTTCTCTTGGAGTCCAAGAGTTGTCAAGTCTCTCTAAACTTAAAATATCTTGACATTGTAGCTAAAAGTTGTGGAAGAATTAAAGTCACAATGCCGTGACTGGAACAGCAGTGACATGACAGTAGTCCAGGAAGGACCGAAACATCGTAATAAGTTTCTTTAAACGCTTTGAAAAAATAAGTGTCCAAACTGCTATTGTTCAAAAAACAAAAGATTGAAGTTGGCAAGTCCGATTAAATACGACAGTGTAATTTAGGTTCTCCTGCATTGCGTGTTGACCTGCAGAGGATTCGCCTCCCAGACCATCGCTCCTGCATCTGTTTCTTCATATCTTTCCTGGCTGGAGTTCGTAATCTGCTTTCTTTCTCATTGTTCTCCTCCAACAAGCAAACACTCGCGTAATTACCCCGTCTTCCCTTCCCCCCCGCTGTCTCTACCTGGAAAACTGAGTTAGAGATAATTGGAGCCTGGTGTAGGGCATTGTTGCAGAGATGTCTCGCAGGGGGCCACCTCAAGGTACGCTGTGCCCGGCACACCTGCTCAACTTGATGGAGCGAGAATTAGGTAAACACAGTGTGTCTTGCTCGCTAAGCAGACGAGAGGCTGGAAACTGAGTCACTCCAAGCGCTGAATTACCCATGTTTACTAGTATATTACACAACAACTAGTCATGAACGCAATAATAAATATATCTACTTTTAATCCTACTACTTATGATGATGATGATGATAATAATAGTATAATAATAATAATAATAATAATAATAATAATAATAATAATAATAATAATAATAATAATAATAATAATATCAGTTAAATAATAATACAACTACTCTCTGTTAATGATATATATAAATATATATCATTTACCAAACTGCGGCAGGCCAGGATTCGACACATTGTCCCGCCTCAAGAGGCCACACAATGTACATGTCACCTTATCCACTTAGCCATCGATCCTAAAAGCAAGATGAGCCACTAGGCGTGTTTCATGTTGCGAACACACTCGTGGCAGTGGTGTGCTCAAGAATTAATTTCAGCTTCCTCCTGTTTGAATACCCCCTCTCAACTAGCAGTCTATATAGGAATGAAACCATGAAACAAATGGTCTTGAATCATTTACCAAACTGCGGAGAGGCCAGGATTCGACCCTACTGTATTATATAGACTGCTTGTTGAGGCGGGTATTCAAACAGGAGACTGAAATTAATCCTTGAGCATACCACTGCCACGAGTGTCCTCGGAATATTAAACAAGCCTAGTTCGCTAGGATCATGTTGTTTGTAGGATCGATGGCTGAGTGAATAAGGTGACATGTACATTGTGTTGTATCTAGAGGCGGCACAATGTGTCGTGGGGTTGAATCCTGACCTGCCGCAGTTTGGTAAATAATTCAAAACTACTTGTTTCGTTGTTTCATTGATATATATATATATATAGATCTATATATATATATATATCTATATATATCTATATATCTGTGTGTGTGTGTGTGTGTGTGTGTGTGTGTGTGTGTGTGTGTGTGTGTGTGTGTGTGTGTGTGTGTGTGTGTGTGTGTGTGTGTGTGTGTGTGTGTGTGTGTGTGTGTGTGTGTGTGTGTGTGTGTGTGTGTGTAAAGCTAGAAAGTTGAAAGTGAACATAGAAAAGAGTAAGGTGATGAGAGTATTAAATGATTTAGATAAAGAAAATTGGATATTAAATTGGGGAGGAGGAGTATGGAAGAAGTGAATGTTTTCAGATTTTTGGGAGTTGACGTGTCAGCGGATGGATTTATGAAGGATGAGGTTAATCATAGAATTGATGAAGGAAAAAAAGGTGAGTGGTGCATTGAGGTATATGTGGAGGCAAAAAATGTTATCTATGGAGGCAAAGAAGGGAATGTATGAAAGTATAGTACCAACAATCTTACATGGGTGTGAAGCTTGGGTTTTAAATGCTGCAGCGAGGAGGCGGTTGGAGGCAATGGAGATGTCCTGTCTAAGGGCAATGTGTGGTGTAAATATTATGCAGAAAATTCAGAGTGTGGAAGTTAGGAGAAGGTGTGGAGTTAATAAAAGTATTAGTCAGAGGGCAGAAGAGGGGTTGTTGAGGTGGTTTGGTCATTTAGAGAGAATGGATCAAAGTAGAATGACACTGAGAGCGTATAAATCTGTAGGAGAAGGAGGGCGGGGTAGGGGTCGTCCTCGTAACGGTTGGAGGGAGGGGGTAAGGGAGGTGTTGTGGGTTAGGGGTTTGGACTTCCAGCAAGCGTGCATGAGCGTGTTAGATAGGAGTGAATGGAGACAAATGGTATTTGGGACCTGACGATCTGTTGGAGTGTGAGCAGGGTAATATTTAGTGAAGGGATTCAGGGAAACCGGTTATTTTCATATAGCCGGACTTGAGTCCTGGAAATGGGAAGTACAGTGCCTGCAGTCTAAAGGAGGGGTTTGGGATATTGGCAGTTTGGAGGGATATATTGTGTATTTTTATTCGTATACTTCTAAACTGTTGTATTCTGAGCACCTCTGCAAAAACAGTGATTATGTGTGAGTGAGGTGGATGTGTTGAATGATGATGAAAGTATTTTCTTTTTGGGGATTTTCTATCTTTTTGGGTCACCCTGCCTATATATATATAGTATATATATATATATATATATATATATATATATATATATATATATATATATATATATATATATATATATATATATATATATTTCATCTGTGTGTGTGAGTGTGTATGCGCATAAACACATACACATGTGTACGTGCTTGAACCACACAGAAAGGTTTACCAGCAGAAGAAATACGAGAGGGACACAGCGAAATAATTACCTTCAGTAGACAAAGTTCCTAAGTTTATTCATTAGCATATCATCCATCCTCTTTCTCATAGTCGAGCTGGAAAAAAGAGAAAGGGGGAGGATAAGAGAGAAAGGAAATTCAAATTCTGATGAATATTGGCCCCATCTAAATCAATGAGATTAAATAGAGGGAATTTATGAAGTTCAGGTATTTAATGTCAATTATGGATTTTTTGGGGGTAGAGCCCGAATACCATGAGAAATTACATGGATAATAATGTTAGAATCATTGTGTTGGAATCAGGCTGGATGAATAATTCGAAATTTTAAAGATGAACTCTAAATTTTAAATTTGCCAGCTGCTATCATTACTAAACACACTGACTTTTCAGGCGTTTGAAAAAAAGTTAGTGTCGAGGCTGGAACAATTCAAAAGTTACCCACAATGCAGTTCCTGGAACAACTCAGAAATAACCCACAATTCCGTGGCTGTATCCAGTAACGAACACCCCACAATACCGTACCTGGAATAATTCACAAATGACCCGAAGTACTGTGACTGGAACAATTCACAGTTAACACATATTTTTGAAAGAAAATTTTAGAAAAAAGTTAAACCTATATAATAATAATAATAATAATAATAATAATAATAATAATAATAATAATAATAATAATAATAATAATAATAATAATAATAATAATAATAATAATAATTTTATTTTTTATTATTATCACACTGGCCGATTCCCACCAAGGCAGGGTGGCCCGAAAAAGAAAAACTTTCACCATCATTCACTCCATCACTGTCTTGCCAGAAGGGTGCTTTACACTACAGCTTTTAAACTGCAACATTAACACCCCTCCTTCAGAGTGCAGGCACTGTACTTCCCATCTCCAGGACTCAAGTCCGGCCTGCCGGTTTCCCTGAACCCCTTCATAAATGTTACTTTGCTCACACTCCAACAGCACGTCAAGTATTAAAAACCATTTGTCTCCATTCACTCCTATCAAACACGCTCACGCATGTCTGCTGGAAGTCCAAGCCCCTCGCACACAAAACCTCCTTTACCCCCTCTCTCCAACCTTTCCTAGGCCGACCCCTACCCCGCCTTCCTTCCACTACAGACTGATACACTCTTGAAGTCATTCTGTTTCGCTCCATTCTCTCTACATGTCCGAACCACCTCAACAACCCTTCCTCAGCCCTCTGGACAACAGTTTTGGTAATCCCGCACCTCCTCCTAACTTCCAAACTACGAATTCTCTGCATTATATTCACACCACACATTGCCCTCAGACATGACATCTCCACTGCCTCCAGCCTTCTCCTCGCTGCAACATTCATCACCCATGCCTCACACCCATATAAGAGCGTTGGTAAAACTATACTCTCATACATTCCCCTCTTTGCCTCCAAGGACAAAGTTCTTTGTCTCCACAGACTCCTAAGTGCACCACTCACTCTTTTCCCCTCATCAATTCTATGATTCACCTCATCTTTCATAGACCCATCCGCTGACACGTCCACTCCCAAATATCTGAATACATTCACCTCCTCCATACTCTCTCCCTCCAATCTGATATTCAATCTTTCATCACCTAATCTTTTTGTTATCCTCATAACCTTACTCTTTCCTGTATTCACCTTTAATTTTCTTCTTTTGCACACCCTACCAAATTCATCCACCAATCTCTGCAACTTCTCTTCAGAATCTCCCAAGAGATTATTATTATTTTTATTATCGCGTTAAGAGTAAGAAGCGTTAACTCCAATTTCCCAGATCAAGAGCCTCCTCACCGGCATCAAGGCCTTTCAAGGAGTTTCACATTCCACTTGTGAGTTTCCTCAGGTTAGTTAAATTTAATACAATTCAACTGTTGAAGTGTAACGAAGTTAAGACTACAATAAATGATTCGTTACTCATTTCGTTCATTCGAGAATCTTAACGGTGAACATCACGGATATAATTCGTGACTACTAAAATATAATTCACGAGATACCGAAATATAATTCCTGAAATAATAAAATATAATTCCTAAAATAATAAAATATAATTCACGAAATACTGAAACATAATTCGTAAAATACTGATATATAATTCCTAAAATACTAAAATATAATTCACGAAATACTGAAACATAGTTCTTGTAATAAAAAAGTTATTCATGAAATGCTGAAATAATTAATAAAATACTAAAATATAATTCATCAACTAACGAAATACTGAAATAATATTTCATGTAATACGAAAGTATAATTCAATATAAAAAATAATTCGTGAAATGCTTAATTATGAGAAAATTTTGACATAATTTATAGCGCATTGTTCTCTGTTCGATGCACGTCTCGATCAGAGAAAGTGGTCATTAAGGCAAAGTTTCACTCAAAGGAGAACTTTAGGGTCTTGTTATTACTGTCTCCGAGCGAAACGTCTTAACAAAGCTGTCCTTGAGCAAAACGTTGGCTTAAGAAAGGCTTGCTCTGCTCAAAGCGATTTTGTATTGCCCACACGGGAAGTAACGTAAGACTGCATGGTAGTCTGCTAGCAGACAAGAGGCTTCTCTCGTATATTCCCATTAGGCTTCCTCGCCTCATATTTCCTTGAGGCTTCGTTTTCCCTCACTTTCCCCTCAGACTTCTTTCTGTCATATATTTCCTTTAGGAGTCTTCCTCTCATATATTCCCTTCAGGGGTCTTCTTATATATTCCCTGCAGGAGTCTTACTCTCATATATTCCCTTCAGGAGTCCTTCTCTCATATATTCCCTACAGGAGTTTTTTCTTATACATTCCCTTCGGAAGTTCTTCTCTCTCAGTGGTCAGTCGTCAGTACTCAGTGGTCAGTCGTCAGTACTCAGTGGTCAGTCGTCAGTACTCAGTGGTCAGTCGTCACGTGAGGTCACAGACCCTGAGCTGCTTTGGGGATTAGTGTGGACGGTTACAAAGCATGGCTTGCTTCTGCAGTGTTTTAAAAATTGAGGTTGGAGAGTTGAAGGAGGAGGTCTTGCTTCTCCAGGAGGTGATTAGGAGGCTGAAGGTCCACCTCAATGGGTCTGGGAGAGAGTGTGAGGTGGCTGGAGTTGTGGGGAATGAGGCTTCTAGCAGCGAGGTGCAGTCTGTCTCTCGCTGTGAGGAGGCTGTAGTTGGGGAGGCAGCAACGGATACCAGCAGTGAGGTGCAGCCTAGCACCTGCTACAAGTGGCGAGTAGTTCACAGTAATGGAAGGCGCATCAGAGTAAGGAAAGTTAAGAGTGAAGATCTGAAGGTAGGAAATCGCTTCTCTGTTCTTCAGGATGAATGTACTTCAGTGGCCAGTGAAGGTAAGGGTACTACTGCCCCTGCTAATGG
This sequence comes from Cherax quadricarinatus, assembly GCF_038502225.1. NCBI lineage: Eukaryota > Metazoa > Arthropoda > Malacostraca > Decapoda > Parastacidae > Cherax > Cherax quadricarinatus. The sequence goes on from NC_091354.1 coordinate 6,046,444, forward strand.
AGGTAAGCGCATTCTTGTGGTTGGTGACTCTCAGGTAAGATACATTGATCGTGCTTTTTGTAATAGGAATAAGAAGATGAGAGATAGAGTGTGCTTCCCTGGAGCTGGTGTTGGGGACATTGTCAACAGGCTGGATAATATCATGTCAGGTAATGGGAGCAAGCCCATTATCTGTCTCAGTGCTGGTGGAAATGATATTGGGAAGGGTAGGAGAGAAGAGCTGCTAGATAAGTACAGGTCAGCTATAGATTTCATTAAGTCTAAGGGAGGGATCCCAATCATATGTAGCATCTTGCCTAGAAGGGGAGTAGGAAATGAATGGTTGTCTAGGGCAATTGGTGTAAATTGCTGGCTAGACAGATACTGCAAGGAACTTGCAATCCCATTCATTGACAACTGGAACAACTTTTATGGCAAACATGATATGTATGCAAGGGATGGGGTACATCTCTCTGGGGCTGGGGTGGTAGCACTTGCAGACTCGATTGAGAAGGCCATTGGTGAAATGCCTATGATTTTAAACTGATGGAAGATAGAGGTATGGGTGTGTGTGGGAAACAAGCAGGGTGCAACACTTGGGTTGGAAACAGTAAATGTATAAAAGGCATTCAGCATGAAGTTATAAATAAAGACAATAGATCAGGTCAGCAAACAAAGGGGGACAGCAGAGGGCAGCAAGGGACTAGCTCCCTTAAGGTTTACTATACTAATAGCAGGAGTGTAAGAAATAAGATAGATGAGCTAAGATTAATTGCAAGTGCAGGAAACATAGATATTATTGCTATAACAGAGACCTGGCTCAATCTGAAAGATAGAGAGATGCCCTCTGAATGCCACATACAAGGCTATAAATTATTCCACACTGACAGGGTCAACAGGAAAGGTGGTGGAGTAGCGATGTATGTCAGAGACAATTTAAATTGTTGTGTTAGACAAGATATTAAATTAGAAGCGTCAGCCACTGAATCTGTTTGGTTACAGCTTCTCGAGGGCCGAGAAAAACTAATTTTGGGTGTGATTTACAGGGCCCCAAATCTTGATAGGGAGTGCAGTAAACTTCTATGGGACGAAATTCGTAAGGCATCTACATACGAAAATGTTGTGCTAATGGGAGATTTCAACTATAGACAGATTGACTGGAGCAATTTGACAGGAAATTTAGAGTCAGGTGACTTTCTTGATACGATCCAGGATTGTTTTTTAAAACAGTTTGTGACAGAGCCAACTAGGGGAAATAACCTCCTTGACTTGGTTCTTGCCAGTAGGGAAACACTAATTAATAATCTTGAGGTTAATGATGAGCTTGGGGAAAGTGATCACAAATCACTCAGTTTTAATATATCATGGAATTCCCCTAATAATGGCAATCAAGTCTCCGTCCCTGACTTTCGCTTGGCTGATTTCATAGGACTGAAAAATTACTTAGGTGGGCTGAACTGGAATGACCTGACTAAGGGTCAGGTAGGTGGTGATGGTTGCCGATATGATGCTTTCCAGGGCATAGTTCTAGCTGCTCAGTCAAATTATGTTCCAAATAGGGAAATCAGATCAAACAAAAATGATCCTAAATGGATGAACAATAGATTAAAATATCTGATTGGTCAAAAGAGAGGCATATATAGGCAAATCAAAAGAGGAGAGGGGCAATTGAGAAATCGATATATTCAGTTAAAGAGAGAAATAAAAAAGGGAATTAGAAAAGCAAAAAGAGATTATGAGGTTAAAGTTGCAAGAGAATCGAAGACTAACCCAAAAGGATTCTTTCAGGTATACAGAAGTAAGATCAGGGACAAGATAGGCCCACTCAAAAGTTCCTCGGGTCAGCTCACTGACAGTGATAAGGAAATGTGTAGAATTTTTAACACATACTTCCTCTCAGTTTTTACACAGGAGGATACCAGCGATATTCCAGTAATGATAAATTATGTAGAACAGGACGATAATAAACTGTGCACTATTAGGGTCACAAGTGACATGGTCCTTAGGCAAATAGATAAATTAAAACCTAACAAATCCCCAGGCCCTGATGAACTGTATGCAAGGGTTCTAAAGGAATGTAAAGAGGAGCTTAGCACACCTTTGGCTAATCTTTTCAACATATCACTACAAACTGGCATGGTGCCAGATAAGTGGAAAATGGCAAATGTGATACCTATTTTCAAAACAGGTGACAGGTACTTAGCTTCGAACTATAGACCAATAAGCCTAACCTCCATAGTGGGAAAATTTATGGAATCAATAATTGCCGAGGCAGTTCGTAGCCACCTTGAAAAGCATAAATTAATCAACGAATCTCAGCATGGTTTTACAAAGGGGCGTTCCTGCCTTACGAATTTATTAACTTTTTTCACTAAGGTATTTGAGGAGGTAGATCATGGTAATGAATATGATATTGTGTATATGGACTTCAGTAAGGCTTTTGACAGGGTCCCACATCAGAGACTATTGAGGAAAATTAAAGCACATGGAATAGGAGGAGAAATTTTTTCCTGGATAGAGGCATGGTTGACAAATAGGCAGCAGAGAGTTTGCATAAATGGGGAGAAATCAGAGTGGGGAAGTGTCACGAGCGGTGTTCCACAGGGGTCAGTGTTGGGCCCCCTGCTGTTCACAATCTACATAAACGACATAGATGAGGGCATAAAGAGCGACATCGGCAAATTTGCCGATGACACCAAAATAGGCCGTCGAATTCATTCTGACGAGGACATTCGAGCACTCCAGGAAGATTTGAATAGACTGATGCAGTGGTCGGAGAAGTGGCAGATGCAGTTTAATATAGACAAATGCAAAGTTCTAAATGTTGGACAGGACAATAACCATGCCACATATAAACTAAATAATGTAGATCTTAATATTACGGATTGCGAAAAAGATTTAGGAGTTCTGGTTAGCAGTAATCTGAAACCAAGACAACAGTGCATAAGTGTTCGCAATAAAGCTAATAGAATCCTTGGCTTCATATCAAGAAGCATAAATAATAGGAGTCCTCAGGTTGTTCTTCAACTCTATACATCCTTGGTTAGGCCTCATTTAGATTATGCTGCACAGTTTTGGTCACCGTATTACAGAATGGATATAAATTCTCTGGAAAATGTACAAAGGAGGATGACAAAGATGATCCCATGTATCAGAAACCTTCCCTATGAGGATAGACTGAGGGCCCTGAAACTGCACTCTCTAGAAAGACGTAGAATTAGGGGGGATATGATTGAGGTGTATAAGTGGAAGACAGGAATAAATAAAGGGGATGTAAATAGTGTGCTGAAAATATCTAGCCTAGACAGGACTCGCAGCATTGGTTTTAAGTTGGAAAAATTCAGATTCAGGAAGGATATAGGAAAGTACTGGTTTGGTAATAGAGTTGTGGATGAGTGGAACAAACTCCCAAGTACCGTTATAGAGGCCAGAACGTTGTGCAGCTTTAAAAATAGGTTGGATAAATACATGAGTGGATGTGGGTGGGTGTGAGTTAGACCTGATAGCTTGTGCTACCAGGTCGGTTGCCGTGTTCCTCCCTTAAGTCAATGTGACCTGACCTGACTAGGTTGGGTGCATTGGCTTAAGCCGGTAGGAGACTTGGACCTGCCTCGCATGGGCCAGTAGGCCTTCTGCAGTGTTCCTTCGTTCTTATGTTCTTATGTTCTTATATATTCCTTTCAGAAGTTTTTCTCTCATATACTCCCCTCAAGAGTCCTCCTCCCACATATGCTCCTCAAGAGTCCTCTTGAGAAGTCCTTCCCTCATATATTCCCTTCAGGAGGTTGTTCTTACACAGGGAAGAAACTAAATTCTCATGTTCGCCCCAGACTATTAATTCTAAAACGAGAAAATCACAGTTATGGCTGGAAACCTATTAAATTTAGTCATGATCTCACCAGAGGTAAAATTAAATGTTAACTTTAGAAACTTTTCATCTAATAGGTTTTTCCTCGCTTTTTGGCTCCCTCCATTTCTTGATCACAGGTATATTTTGTAATATACGTATTCAATTTACATAATACATATTCCATTTACATAAAGAGCGTAAGAAAGGAGGAACACTGCAGCAGGCCTACTGGCCTACACTAGGCAGGTCCTTCTCAAACCCAAACCCACTAACAAAAATATTTGTCCAGTCAATTTTCATTGCTGCCCAAGGAATAAGTGTTGATAACCCAATATTAACTCAGAATAACCATCGTGTTGACATAATTTTCGTTTGAATTCAGTAGTTTATTATTTTCCGGAGGCACAGTGCCAGAGCTATAAATAAAGTATCAGAGTAATAGTATAATATATTATAGTAATATTATAGTATAAAATAGTATAAAATATAAATATAATATAGTATAATATAGTATAAAATAGGCTACAAAGTCTTTATTCAGGCCTTCTCTTAAGCCTCTATTTTCTAGAGATAACAGAATTATTTTTTTAGGGATATAGCCATAAAGAAACTGTGTGAATAATGAGGAATAGAAATTATCATTGAACCGAAAATAACTTTTCAACAAAAACTTGGTAAACTGGAAAACTTAAGAGACTTTATAAAGTTTGGTTTTAGGAGAAACTATATCAGACTGGAGTGGACACACGCAGTGTACCAACTTTGTAAGAGGTGCTTCGCCGTGGGAGAGACGGCGTTCACTCCACCTGGGAGGAGGAAACGTTCATCCCACCTGGGAGGAGGGAACGTTCATCCCATCTGGGAGGAGGGAACGTTCATCCCATCTGGGAGAAAAGAACGTTCATATCATCTGGGAGGAGGGAACGTTCATCCCATCTGGGAGGAGGGAACGTTCATCCCATCTGGGAGGAGGGAACGTTCATCCCATCTGGGAGGAGGGAACGTTCATTCCACCTGGTGAAGGAATGCCCCTTTTACTTCTGAAGTGGTGGAAGCAGATTGAATACACAGTTTCAAAAACAGGTACAGGTGGGCTACAAGTAAAGACTCGACCCATACACACACAAACACAAACGTACACACACATCAGCACTCTCGCCCACTTCAATCACATACATGTAAATACACAACGGGCAGTCAGACTTTCTCTTGTAGGACAAGTATTAGTCAGTTATCGTATTCGAGACATGGGCTAAATCCGTAAGGGTCATACAGCTCCTGATCCGATTTCTTCTGTGAAGAGTCTTAACCGGCATCAAAGAGCTTCTCTTGAACGGGAAATAAAGGCATCAAAAGAACGGTATCATACTCCCTTTATTACTACAACTAAATATGCGGTGGTTGCGATGTTTTGCAGGGAGATAGAACTTGCTTGGAAAAGGCTGACCTTGTTTCACCATTTCTTTTCAACCTCTCGTCACAGTGCTTCTTCGCGAACTCCGTCTGACCGTATCGGCCCACCAGTGACACTACTTCCCGGAGGACTGACCCAGTGAACCGCTTGACCTCTAAAGTAATTTGTTGTAGATATACGGGTTTTGTCAAGAAGACCGTCTCTTAGGTAAATAGATAAAATTTCCTGTCGACCAGCCGAACAGAATGGTCTCCATTCTTCTGATTTATAAAAATTATGCTTATAATTAAAACGTAATCTTAAACAAAGAATTGGGATATAATAAGAAAATTATGAGAGTGAGGGTATTATGCAGAACTTAAGTGAAATGATGACACACACACACACACACACACACACACACACACACACACACACACACACACACACACACACACACATACACACACACACACACACACACACACACACACACACACACACACACACACACACGCACACACACACACACACACACACACACACACACACACACACACACACACACACACACACACACACACACACACACACACACACACACACACACACACACACACACACACACACACACACACACACACACACAAACACACTTGCTATTCCCTCGCAGAATAGCAAGGAAAAGCTTTTCCGTAACGGATATTAAATGCACAGTTACATTAGATGAGCTGTGTTACTTCTAAGTGTTAACTCCAACTGACTTAGCGGGGACTGGAAGAGGATCAGGAATGGGGACATATATATATTATACCAACGCTCTAATATGGGTGTGAAGCATGGGTGGTGAATGTTGAAACAAGGAGAAGGCTGGAGGGAGTGGAGATGTCATGTCCGAGGGCAATGTGTGGTGTGAATATAAAGCAGAGAATTCGTAGTTTGGAAATTAGGACATGTAGAGACGATGGAACAAAATAGAATGACTTCGAGAGTGTATGAATCTGGAGGGAAGGCGGGGTAGAGGTTGGCCTAGGGAAGGTTGGAGGGAGGGGGTAAAGGAGGTTTTATGTGCGAGTGGCTTGGACTTCCAGCAAGCATGCGTGAGCGTTTTAGGTAGGAGTGAATAGAGACAAATAATTTTAGGACTTGAAGTGCTATTAGAGTGTGAGCAAGGTAATATTTATGAAGGGATTCAGGAAAATCGGCAGGCCGGACTTGAGTCCTGAAGATGGGAAGTACAGTGTCTACGCTCTGAAGGAGGGGTGTTATTGTTGCAGATTTATAACTGTAGTGTAAGCACGCCTCTGGCAAAACAGTGATAGAGTGAATGATGGTGAAAGTTTTTTTTTTCGGGCCACCTTGCCTTGATGGGAGACGCCCGATGTATATATGTCGTGAAGAATAGGTAAAACTTGCGAAAATTTGTTTATGCAATAATTTCGCCAAAATCATTCTGAACCTAACGAAAAAAATATATTTTATTATCTCTGTTTATTATTAAATTATTGTAAACTTATCTAAAAAGGTTGTTTTGGTACAATATATATATATATATATATATATATATATATATATATATATATATATATATATATATATATATATATATATATATATATATATATATATTAACACATGAAACCCAGAACAACATTTTCATTATATTTCTCCAAACAATTCGAAATTTAATAACCATTGGCAGTGCTAAAAGATAATGGAACAATTGCCAAGCCAAATAGCCGGTTTGCATCATAACGTTAATGTTACGTTAAAACAGAATTATAATAATAAAATAACGAAAAAAAATAAAGCACACATATATACTCTAACAAAACACAAATAACCCGCACATAAAAGAGAGAAGCTTACGACGACGTTTCGGTCCGACTTGGACCATTGACAAAGTCACACTAACCTGAAGTGGAGCAGGACGGCTATATATAGGCAGGAAGAGGTGGTGGTGGTAGTAGTAGTAGTAGTAGTAGTAGTAGTAGTAGTAGTAGTAGTAGTAGTAGTAGTAGTAGTAGTGGTAGAGGTAAGTAGTGGTAGTAGTAGTAGTAGTACAAGAATGGTATATAATACCGACAAGATGAAATTAAGACACATGTGCAACACCCAGGCATCCCCATCGTAGACGTTTCGCCATCCAGCCAGCCACTGGATGGCGAAACGTCCACAACAAAGACAACCAGACGCCGCACATGTGTCTTAATTTCATCAGTAGTTGTAGTAGTAGTAGTAGTAGAAGAGGTAGTAGTAGTGGCAGTGGTAGAAGAGGGAAATAAGGAGGACGAGCCAGTCAAATACAAAGGAAGGGGAGCACTGCAAGAGAGCTAGATGCCCAATGATGGAGACCAAGCGCACAGAGGTGGGTGAAAGGGGAAGTGGGAAATAAATGAAGAAGGAACAGAAACACGAGACAGAAGAGAGAAAGACAACCCAGAGGAGAAAAGGAAAGAGGAAAGGGGAAGAGGGAGAAGAAGAAAAAGAAAAAGAAAAAGAAAAAATGAGGAGTCAGGTTAAGTCACGGGTGTTCTGAAGTTTGGAGCATTTTACAATGTAGTGGGAGAGGAAGGCATCTACAGAGACGAAGCTAGGGCTAAGGTTCATACAAGGAAAGTTGTGTATTAGAGAGGTATTGTGCCTTTTTTTGTTATTTAAATACTCTAACAAAGTATTTAATCTAACTGGTCTTCTAACTCTTCCCATAAACTCACTCGCAGAACAATATAAGGAAGTGTGTGAGCAAGTGTACTAATGTTGCCGAGCTGTTTAAAGTGATTCACAGATGATAAATGAGTTCCCGTGATGATGATATTTGAAGCATTAAATTAATGCAGGTAAAAGGGCGATCACTCTAGACTCAGTAATCCTTGACTGCGGCTGGAGGAGGCTTAGTTATGGAAATGCTAGTAGGGAATACCTTACTCATGTGTTCTGAGACGCTCTGAATCACGTTCCTCGAGGTATTCACGATGTATTTAAGATTACAGGCTCAATATATGAGTAGTCAACAATGCAAGTTCTAAAATCACAAATCAGAGAATACAAACTGATAATGAATCTGTTGAAACTAGTGCGTTAGTAACAAATCTTAATGTAGTATGAGTTAGGGAATGTGCAAGTTTTTGTAAATAATGCAATCATGTTTAAAAGCTTTCTCATAGTAACTGTACAGTATATTATTTTCGTAGGTACTTTTTTTAACTTTACATACGCGTTTTGAACTCTCAAGGATCTAAACCTATGCTTTCTTTCAGTGAATCGAACCTGATTTCCTCTCAGTTCCCCCCAAGTTCAATGAGATCCCTTCTAGCTAATAAAAATAACAATACTGATACTAGTACCAATAATAATAATAATAATAATAATAATAATAATAATAATAATAATAATAATAATAATAATAATAATAATAATGATAATAATAATAACAATAATAATAATAATAATAATAATAATAATACTGCTACGACTACTACTACTACTACTACTACTACTACTACTAATAATAATAATAATAATAATAATAATAAAAATAATAATAATGATAGTGACACAGTATCCTCCTCGTTGCCAGCTTCAAATATCGCTGAGATAATTACTGACTCCCTTAGTCTGGTTTTAGGCCGCTGTCACCGCCACAAGTCATGGAAGTCACCATTATTTTCACCTGATACTGAGGATGGCTGGTGTTAAATGAAGCAGCGAGAGCTCTGCTGGAGATGCCTTTCCTCGCCACCTATTGTTTGTAAATAGATTGGACGCTCTGCTAACGCGGCACCAGTGCACGGAGGTGTTACTGAATTTTGGAACCAGCTTTGAAACAGTAAATTTATACATAGTTTTGGTTGGTTGTGTGTGTGTGTGTGTGTGTGTGTGTGTGTGTGTGTGTGTGTGTGTGTGTGTGTGTGTGTGTGTGTGTGTGTGTGTGTGTGTGTGTGTGTGTGTGTGTATGTGTGTATGTGTGTGTGTATGTGTGTGTGTGTGTGCGTGTGTGCGCGCGCGCGAGTGTGTCTGTGTGTACTCACCTAGTTGTGGTTGCAGGGGCCATGTCACAGCTCCTGGCCTGTGTATGTGTGTATGTGTGTGTATGTGTGTGTGTGTGTGTGTGTGTGTGTGTGTGTGTGTGTGTGTGTGTGTGTGTGTGTGTGTGTGTGTGTGTGTGTGTGTATGTGTGTGTATGTGTGTAAGTGTGTGTGTGTGTGTGTGTGTGTGTGTGTGTGTGTGTGTGTGTGTGTGTGTGTGTGTGTGTGTGTGTGTGTGGATTTATGAGCCTTTATAATGTATAATAAGTTAAGTGGATAATTGAGGAAAATCTTAATATTTTAAGTGAAATACAAACATTGCAAAGATTTTTAATTTTTTTAATGGCATTTCAATTTTTCCAATAAAATTCGAATTTTGTTGGTTAAAAAAAAAAAGGGAGTTTAATCCAAGCAATGAAAATTTAGAGAATATAATTTAAAATATGACCAATACAATACACAAATATAAATTCTACACAGGATTTGTAAATCGACTCTTGTTGACACGCCAGGTTAGTGTTGTCAAATGGCCAATTTCTATGCTGAGTCCAGATCAGCAGTGTTACATGACCTGTTCTAGTGCAATGATGTTTAATCCTGATGAAACCGAGTGATAATCTTGTAAATTACTTAATGATGGTGAAAAACCGGCCGTTTATATCTGGAGAATACGAAGGTATTCTCTCCTCGAAGAAACACGAACCTGGGAAGCTAATGATGTCATTGTTTCACACACATAAGAACATAAGAACGAAGGAACACTGCAGAAGGCCTACTGGCCCATGCGAGGCAGGTCCAAGTCTCCTACCGGCTTAAGCCAATGCACCCAACCTAGTCAGGTCAGGTCACATTGACTTAAGGGAGGAACACGGCAACCGACCTGGTAGCACAAGCTATCAGGTCTAACTCACACCCACCCACATCTACTCATGTATTTATCCAACCTATTTTTAAAGCTACACAACGTTCTGGCCTCTATAACGGTACTTGGGAGTTTGTTCCACTCATCCACAACTCTATTACCAAACCAGTACTTTCCTATATCCTTCCTGAATCTGAATTTTTCCAACTTAAAACCATTGCTGCGAGTCCTGTCTAGGCTAGATATTTTCAGCACACTATTTACATCCCCTTTATTTATTCCTGTCTTCCATTTATACACCTCAATCATATCCCCCCTAATTCTACGTCTTTCTAGAGAGTGCAGATTCAGGGCCCTTAGTCTATCCTCATAGGGAAGGTTTCTGATACATGGGATCAACTTTGTCATCCTCCTTTGTACATTTTCCAGAGAATTTATATCCATTCTGTAATACGGTGACCAAAACTGTGCAGCATAATCTAAATGAGGCCTAACCAAGGATGTATAGAGTTGAAGAACAACCTGAGGACTCCTATTATTTATGCTTCTTGATATGAAGCCAAGGATTCTATTAGCTTTATTGCGAACACTTATGCACTGTTGTCTTGGTTTCAGATTACTGCTAACCAGAACTCCTAAATCTTTTTCGCAATCCGTAATATTAAGATCTACATTATTTAGTTTATATGTGGCATGGTTATTGTCCTGTCCAACATTTAGAACTTTGCATTTGTCTATATTAAACTGCATCTGCCACTTCTCCGACCACTGCATCAGTCTATTCAAATCTTCCTGGAGTGCTCTAATGTCCTCGTCAGAATGAATTCGACGGCCTATTTTGGTGTCATCGGCAAACTTGCCGATGTCGCTCTTTATGCCCTCATCTATGTCGTTTATGTAGATTGTGAACAGCAGGGGGCCCAACACTGACCCCTGTGGAACACCGCTCGTGACGCTTCCCCACTCTGATTTCTCCCCATTTATGCAAACTCTCTGCTGCCTATTTGTCAACCATGCCTCTATCCAGGAAAAAATTTCTCCTCCTATTCCATGTGCTTTAATTTTCCTCAATAGTCTCTGATGTGGGACCCTGTCAAAAGCCTTACTGAAGTCCATATACACAATATCATATTCATTACCATGATCTACCTCCTCAAATACCTTAGTGAAAAAAGTTAATAAATTCGTAAGGCAGGAACGCCCCTTTGTAAAACCATGCTGAGATTCGTTGATTAATTTATGCTTTTCAAGGTGGCTACGAACTGCCTCGGCGATCAGAGAGACGCTTCCTTACTTTCTCTCTGCAGGTGTCCACTCTTAAGGTAGGATGACATTTAGTGCAGAACAAACCTTTATTTGGTACAGAGTTTCGCTCTTTGTAGTTTTATCAGTTCATGACTTGAATTTTTTTTACACAGGGCCAAACCTGCCGTTCAACACACAGGTATAAATAAGAAAAAGGCACAATACCGTGACTGGAACGATACACAAATAACCCGCACATAAAAGAGAGAAGCTTACGACGACGTTTCGGTCCGACTTGGACCATTGACAGTGTGACTTTGTCAATGGTCCAAGTCGGACCGAAACGTCGTCGTAAGCTTCTCTCTTTTATGTGCGGGTTATTTGTGTAACACACAGGTATCACTGTACAAGCTGCAGTGCAGCCTGAATGCGCATGTTCAGGCGGTTCACAGGACCTGATGAATTAAATTTTTATTCATAGGAAAAACTGAATGTTTTCGACAAGCGACTATTCACTGAAGACAGGTCGTCGTCAATAATATAAGCGATTTTTTCTTTCCCAAGTTATCATTATAGACAAGTCTTCTCTCTGACTACACCTCAGACTAATTCTGCACGTTATATATGCATTTTTTCTTTTGCTATAGTTAGTTCACTGGAAAATGTTCGTAAATGGCATTATAATTCTCTTTTATGGCCGAGATAAATTATGGACATGACATTGCCAATATAATATATTCAATTATTCAGATATTACTTTTGAATGAGTAAACCTTTTACATGTGACCAACATATTCAGTTACAGCTTCCAGTGTAATATAGGCTGATGCATTTAACATATTAATAGTCTTTGTAATAAAATAAATTAAAATCATATATAAAAAATGTTCGTATATTCTCAGGTGTGGAGACGTATAAATGCGTCACCACATACACAAAAAATGTTCACATCCTCGCCCACACATGTAGGTTTAAAGCTGCATTAATAATAGTATGTTTTTTTTAGGTTTATCTTGCTAAATAACCAAATGGCATAAATCAATCAGAAAAGTGATCTTACTAAATCCTAGACTTGAAAGCTATGAATGTCAGGAGACATGCTGCCTTCCCTTTGAAACTTCTTTAAAACATTGAGGAACGTAAATGTTTTCTCCTAAAGGGGAACTTTCCTAACGTCATGCATGATACAGTGGCCTCACAGCTTACACCTTGTTCCCTGAGGAGCAAGACCATAGACGCACACTGATACACTGGCCATGTGGTCGGCACCTGCTAACTGAGGAACCTTGCACCAGGTAAACAACGCAGTGGAACGGAGGTATGCAACCTTGAAATATACATTACACAAGCTTACGAAGACGTTTCGGTTCTGCATGGACCATTTACAAAGTCACACTAACAAAAGAGAAGGAACCAGTATATGTAAGAGTGGGGAGCAGGGACGGGACAAAGAGAGGAAGGAAAAGAAGTAGTGGTAGCGGTAATGCTGGTAGTGGAAGTACTAGTAGTAATAGTAGTAGTAGAAGTGACAGCAGTAGTAGAAAGTAGGGAGAATAGTACAGTGGCACAAGAGACAAAAGGGAGCGAAGGGTGAAATAACCTAGCACACTTATGGTCGAAATATTTTCCTAAATTTTGCACAAAATGTTGTCTGAAACGAAGGCTTGCTCCGAAATATCTATGATGAATGATGAATTGAGTGCCCATATACAGCAATGACGAAAAATATCGAAGACGAACGAAAAAAATATTCATATGATTTTTATTAATATTTACCGTCTTATTATTTTATTTACCAATTTTGTTTAATTAAAAAAAAACTCGTGTTACAAGATTTTTTTTATAGTAACGTTGCCGCAGAAGACTTTGATCCAGTGTTATACAAAAGGACAACAATGTGTTTCCAGGCTCATTCGTACGTCTGAATCTCAGACATTGGCAAGACTTATAGCAGTGTCTTCAGCCGGACAAGTCCATCAACAGGCTTAGACTTGCTGCATACTGAGCAAAATTGAGAGAGAGAGAGAGAGACAGACAGAGAGAGAGAGAGAGAGAGAGAGAGAGAGAGAGAGAGCTCTTAGCTTGTCAATGCAGTTAGGAATCCTTAACTTGTGGAGTTATTGTCAATAGAGCTAGGGATCCTTAACCTAACCTTGTCAAACTCTGTGTAAAAACGAGAGAAATATATATATATATAAAAAAAAAAAATCTTGGGTAGAATAGTTTGTTGGTGGTTGTGCCAAGGACCTGTCCAGTATGGTCGGCGCGCGTCAGGTGTTTAACCGTTGTGGGATCTGATAGTGAGGTGTTGGCCAGACCCCTTATATACCTTCCTTGTATGCTTTACTTTCATAGTTCCTTGATAATGTGAGTACTCACGAAAGCGCTTGGAATTTCTCTATTCTTTCAGAGTGGTTGTTTTGCATATATATATATATATATATATATATATATATATATATATATATATATATATATATATATATATATATATATATATATAAATATATATACATAGAGAGAGAGAGAGAGAGAGAGAGAGAGAGAGAGAGAGAGAGAGAGAGAGAGAGACAGAGAGAGAGAGACAGAGAGAGAGAGAAATGTATATTCATTAGGCACTACTTTTCACATAGAGGTCATATAGAGTCTAAGGTTTGGAAAGCAATCAGGCTTGATCCAGGGCAGGAGAGAGGTCAATATCACTCTTTGGATCAAGAGCCCTCTACGGGTATGAAGATTCGCCCTGATCTTAAGCATTTTCTCATGTCAAATAGATACCACATAAATTAATTCACTTGAATATAGTTGAAAGATGCTCTAAAAGGGAGAAACGTATATTATACGACGTTTCGCCCACAGCTCTACATAAATGGTTTATAAAATCGACAAACTGATAAATGAAACACTTGTAGAACATTTGGGTATCATTATTGTGGAAACGTTAAGCCAGTCAGTGGTTTCGTTGGTCTAATACAGAGAAAAACGGTGGAAGTTTGAGGTAATGAGCCTTTCACTGACTTATTTCGTTAGGAATAACTCGAAGAACATAAACTACCTTGGTAGGAAATTTAGCGAATCCTCCCCTGAGTTATAAATTTGGAATTAAATTCTCTATGAGCATAAGAGATCTATTTCGTTGACATACTCAGGGAGACTTCGCCTTCAGTGAAGTCTCCCTGAACTTAAGAGATCTCGTTGACATGAACAGGGAAACTTCGTCTTTAATGAGGACGAAGAAATACGATCTGACGGCAAGCTCATCATGAGTGAAGCGATGAAATCTGAGGTTTGTAAGGTAAAAAGTCCACTTGCCAAGACCCAGGTGTTGAGAGTGGTGAAAAGTCAGAGGTCAGAGGTTATTAAAGGTTACCAGAGTTCAGGTTAAATGCTATGACGTCAAAGTTGATGCATTTGAG
>NC_091354.1:6066216-6133716 GCF_038502225.1 Cherax quadricarinatus
AGCGCCCCGAAGAACTGAAAACTTGTCGGTATTTCATTTCTTTTCACCGATTTATAAACAGTTGGTTTTCTCTTGCTTCGCCATTTGCCTCCTTTTTATTTTTCATGTGTTATGTTTAATTCGGGAAGTGGAAAATGTTTTCGCTGTTAAATTTAAAGGATGAAGAAGGGTTATTTTCTTACCGGGAGGTGCTGTGCTTAAAGCTCTTCACTGGGGGGTATTGTGGTTAAAGCTCTTTACAGGGAGGTACTGTGGTTAAAGTTCTTTACTGGGAGGTACTGTAGTTAAAACTCTCTACAGGGAGGTACTGTGATTCTGGCTCTTTACCGGGAGGTATTGTGATTCTGGCTCTTTACCGGGAGGTACTGTGGTTGAATCTCTTTTGGCCAGGGGGTACTATGGTTAAAGCTCTTTTGGCCAGGGGGTACTGTGGTTGAGCTAGTCTTACTGGTAGGTACTGTGGTTGGAGCTGGTCTTATCGGTGAGTACTGTGGTTGAGACTTGTCTTACTGGATGTATTATGGTTGAAGCATTTTTTCCATCACTGTGACTGCAACTCTCTTCACATGCAGAAATGGAGTTTAGTCTCTATCGGCCAGTGCTACGGCGAAGGTTAAGGTATCGACAGAAACTGTGGCTGGAGTTCTTTACCGGCAGGTACCTATGTTCAAACTCTTCCTACAGGCAGATACCAGGACCAAATACCCATTTACCAGCAGGTACTTGACGAGTTCGGAATAATAGAGAAGAGTGTCAAGGGGTGCGTCTTAGAACACCTGGAAAGGAGGACCTTCATCAATGAATACTAACATTGATTTAAGGACTATATATTCTCCCTGGTGGACCTCCTAGAGTTCTATGACGTCAGAGTTACGGAGACAAAGGAAGAGACAGAGGTGAGTGAATTACAGATTTGTGGGTTACAAGAATATCACTGAGCATTGTTTCACAAACTCAAAGAGCCAGTGTGAATGAAAAGGGTAGTTTTCCAGTGCATTATGGTGTACCTAAAAGGCTGAAGACAATTACGGGAGGAAGTATCATGATGAGTGTGGATGATATAAAGTGCTCCAGAAGATTAGTACTACCGCTATTGTTCCTGATGTGTGTAAATGATCCGTCAGATGGGATCGAATCCTGTATTTCTCCGTTTGCAAACAATGTAAGCTACTGAGAAGAAAATGAACTGGATAGGACAAAGAAACCTCCAGAAATATGTGGACAGGTTAAAATTATGATTAGGAAGTCGCTGCTGGAATTAAATCCCCAATAAGTGAAAGGTCAGGAAATCTCCAAGAGCAGAATTCATAACACTAGCAGAATGCTAGCGATCTCAGTATAGCCTTTAGGAGCCTCATTAAAGTACGTAATTCATTTGGATTCTGTGCACAATACATAAATATCCCTCATATAGGAGACTGAAACTTATGGCGACGTTTCAGGGGTCCGAAGTAGTCCATTAACTAGTCCAAGTCGGACCAGTTGGACTATTAACTGGTCCAAGTCGGCCAGAAAATTCGTCGTAAATTTCGGGCTCCTATGTGAGGATTATTTGTGTATTGTTCCAGTCAGGGTATTGTTTCTTTCTATTCTTTCTGTACGCAACATGTGTCAGACGTTCAACACAGCTCCAATGTAGCTAGAGTGGAAGCCTTCACTTTATCAAGAGCGCACAGAAGGATATATAAAAAGAATAAACGTTTGCAGTCAGAATTATTCTAAAGGTGAGGGGAGCTCACTAGAAGAGGCTAAACTCCGAACAGGAACTAAACCTGACAATTCTGGAAGAGATGAAGACTAGGGGGAAACGTGATTACGTACTCTGACTAATTGATTTGGCGGATAGGGAAATACTCTTTGAAATGCGAGGACTAGGAACAAAGAGGCGCAGGAGGATGCTAAAATCACAGACGAATCAAAATGGATGTCAGGAAGGAGATTTTCAGTCTCAGGTAGATGTGGAATGACTAGGATGCAAAAGTGGTGAAGGCAAACTCTACACAATTTCATGAGTAGGTATGATAGTTCTCATGCTAAACTAAACCAGTAATACTGTTCGATGAGATCTTGATTATTAGCGCCAACACACACACACACACACACACACACACACACACACACACCTGCAACTACAATTAGGTGAGTACACACGAGCAGGGAGAGTGGACCTAGTAGCAACTAGCGAAGAGGCGGGGCCAAGGCCAGGAGCTATGAATTGACCCCTGCAACCACACATAGATGAATACACACACATACACACACACACACACACACACACACACACACACACACACACACACACACAGTCACATAATCTCCTGCAATATGGCCAAATCCTCACTAATGTACACGCTCTCCAATCACCAGCTGTCATATCGTCAGATATTTGGAAAAAAAATTGTCATTTGTCATATAAAACATTTTTCCTTTGATCGAAGCATGACACTCTTCATTTACTGCACTACAAACACTCGTACTGTGCGTGACAGCAGATATATGAGAGAGTTAATAGTTTGTCAATATGCAGATTACTGCTTGACTGGACTAACTTTCAGCTAAGTGGAAGCTAACAGACAAAATTTCCCCAATGTGTGGAAGTGCAGTGAAATATTTCTCTGCTAGGGGTATATACATCGAGAGAGGGCTTTTATCTCTCAGTGTATATGCACCGAAAGGTGCATATTTTCAAGTGTGAATATACCGAGAGAGATGTACCTCTGAATATACACCGAGTGGTATATTTCTCAATGTATATATTCCGAGGGGTGTATCTCTCGCTGAATATCTCTCGTTATATATCTCTTTTGGTGAATACACCTCGTTATAAATCTCTGGGTGTATATATCTAGACGTATATCTCATGATGCATATCCACAGGTATATATACATGGTTTACTTTAATCCTTATTTTCGCGATTAAACCATTTTTGCTCGTTAGCATTCAAAGAGTTGCCTCGGTAGTGACCCACACGCGGTCGAAACACTTTATACCTGACAAACTCTCACAGTAAAAATAACAACTTGAAAGAGCAATTCACCAAAAGCTTGCACCTAGGAGAGAAACCTTATGGACGTTCCTGTCTGTCATGGACAACTGTCACGTCGTACATAAATGGTATACAGCACCGACAAGATGAGGAATTAGACACATGTGCAACATCTGGGTATCGTCTACAAATAAAGATAACCAGATGTTGCACATGTGTCTAATTCCTCAACTGTCACGTCGCAATGGTCCAAGAAGGACAGAAAAGTCGGCACACGATTCCTCTCTTGGGTGAAGGTATAAGGTGTTCAGTACATTTTACGTTACGATTTACAAATACGTGGATAGTGCTAGCAGATACTGGGAATAGTTCTTTCCACTGTGTAAAGTAAAACTTTCAGATTTGAAGAGTTAATTTTGCACCCGCGATCTTTTGATAGTTTTGCTGGCTTATACGTTTTTTTTTTTTTTACATATTTTCATAGTCAGAAACTGTATGGAAGAAAGGAATGTGTTCAGATATTTGGGAGTGGACTTGTCGGCGGATGGGTCTATGAGGGACGAGGTAAACCATAGAACTGATGAAGACAAAAAGATGGGTGGTGCATTGAAGTACCTGTGGAGACAAAGAACATTATCTATGGAGGCGAAGAAGGGAATGTATGAGAGTAGAATGATACGAACATTGTTATATGGGTGTGAAGCATGGGTTGTAAATGTTGCAGTGAGAAGGAGGCTGGAGGCAGGGGAGATGTCGTGTCTAAAGGCAATGTGTGGTGTAAACATTATGCATAGAATTCGTAATGTGGAAATTAGGAGGAGGTGTGGAGTTACTACAAGTATTAGTCAGAGGGCTGAGGAGGGGTTGTTGAGGTGGTTTGGTCATTTAGAGAGGGTGAGGGAAAATAGGATAACTTGGAGGGTGTATAAATCTGTAGTGGAGGAAAGGAGGTGTAGGGGTCGTCCTTGGAAAGGATGGAGGAAGGGGGGTTGAAAGAGGTTTTGTGTGCAAGGGGCTTGAACATAGAGCAGGTATGTGTGAGCAAGTTAAATAGGAGTGAGTAGCGACGAATTATTTTTGGGATTTGACGAACTCCTGGAGTCTGAGCAGGGTAATATTTTGTGAAGGGATTCAGGGAAACCGGTTACTCGCACTTGAGTCCTCGAGGTGGGAAGTATAATGTTTGCACTTTAAAGCCTGGGATACTTGCTGTTTGGAATTACATCTTAATTGTCGTATCTGCGCCCCTCTGCAATGACAGTGATTATGTGTGAATGATGGTGAAAGTATTTTTCTTTTTAGGGTCACCCTGCATCGTGCTGAACACACACACACACACACACACACACACACACACACACACACACACACACACACACACACACATACACACACACACACACACACACACACACACACACACACACACACACACACACACACACACACACACACACACACACACACACACACACACACACACACACACACACACACACACACCATAACCGAAAAGGCAGAGAAGCCAAAAAGAACTGATATTCATCTGTAATTTACGCTGTTAATGGTGATTTGGTCAGGGCTATCACCCATCACGATACTGTCAAGCTTCTCACTAGCAGGCTCTTTAAAAAAGAAAAGCTCCAGAGGCATCCATTGACAGGTTGCTGAATCATAACAAGATTCATTGCAAATTAGCTCAAATGTGTGTATAAACTTGAGGAGAATAAAAATTGCACTATTTTAAATTCAATATACATATCGTAAAAAAATTAAACTCTTTTAGAAGTCGTATATAAGTCTATTATTATATTGTGTAATTTGTATGTAAATTAAATATGCTAATTAAGACGTTAAGAGAGAAGTTAACCTTTGTAATGACTCTAGCATGAACTTTGAAGTAGTCTTTGATCCCTTGCAGTGTCGAGTCATTAAGATGCGAGATCTTCATCTCGCTCCTGGAGATGACATGATCCCAGCTTCCTGAGAGAGACTGAGATGAGAACCTCTCACAACCTGGGCGGGTCCTTTGATACATACGAATGGAATTGAAAGGCGTCCTTTCCTGAATTGAATGTGCTGGAGCTTATATCTCCTAAGACGACACACGCACACACACACACACACACACACACACACACACACACACACACACACACACACACACACACACACACACACACACAAACAAACACACACACACACACACACACACACACACACACACACACACACACACACATAGCATCACACCTTACCAGACTCACAACATGAACCAGCTCCACACCTCTTAATTCATCCCAGATACCGAAAGTGCAGTGCCTAAGGCTCAGCCACAGCTTCCATAATAAGCCTGATTTAGCAGTTTTATATTCTATGTTGTAGGTTAGGCCAAGAGTTAAGTTACACGCCTAAATGAATCCTTAAAGAATTAGTAACAGGAGAAGATAAAACTCATAAGTAATTGAGAGGTCAAAAAAATTTGGAGATTTTTTGAAGATATAACATTTTCTTAAATTATTTTCCGGTGAATTGATGAACAAGACACATGGGTAACACCCAGGAATCTTTATATTGAAGACGTTTTGCCAACCGGTGAGATTTTCACTTTAATACAGAAGAGGAAGATGTGCTAATCACTTCCTCCTCCTTGAAGATGTTCAATACCTTAGTGATTATTATTATTATTATTATTATTATTATTATTATTATTATTATTATTATTATTATTATTATTATTATTATTATTATTATTATTATTATTATTATATTTCCCTGTATACTGAATATTTCCGGGTGAACATAGAATTTCTCAAAGCGATTTATATCTCTTGTCAAATCGAAAAAAAAAAATCTCGAGAAGTCAAACCTCATCATTTTGTTTCATGTTTTTTATAGCATCATAAAACACAATTAAAAGAGTAGTTTGGAATTCCACGAGGAGAATACATTTAGTTTATGTGGCACTTCAGAAGAGAGATGAGACAGACGGAAGAGAAGCATCTCGCAATATTTAAAAGAAAAAAGATAAAAATCCCGCTAAACAGATTTGACCTTGATTGCTAAGTCTGTACATGTATGGTTCAAAGAACCGACACGTTGTTAAATTAGACACATGTGCAACTCTTGGGTATCTTTATTGAGGAAACGTTTAGCCACACAGTGGCTTCATCAGTCCATACAATGGATAAACTTGAAGAACAGGAGGAGAATGAGGTAATCAGTCCCTCAGCCTTGAGTCGATGTGGTCAGTCCATCAATCTTGAATAGAATACGGCATATGAGCGGAGAAGCAGCTTATAAACCATATGGCAGGAGAGATGCAACAGTCGTAGGTGGCGTCACATTTGTCCAATGTGGAAGTAGGTCGTGCCCAAGGGTTAGGCAAGCGAAGAATTCCCAAGTATTAAGATCCCAAGACGTTGCAGTGTCTGACAGGATTGTAGATGAATGGTTCAAAGATGGACTGACCACATCGACTCAAGGCTGAGGGACTGATTACCTCATTCTCCTCCTGTTCTTCAAGTTTATCCTTTGTATGGACTGATGAAGCCACTGTGTGGCGAAACGTTTCCTCAATAAAGATACCCAAGAGTTGCACATGTGTCTAATTTAACAACGTGTCGGTTCTTTGAACCATACATCTACAATCCTGTCAGACACTGCAACTTCTTGGGATCTTAATGGGAATTCTTCGCTTGCCTGACCCTTGCGCACGACCTACTTCCACATTGGACAAATGTGACACCACCTACGACTGCTGCACCTCTCCTGCAATACGGTTTATAAGCTGCTTCTCCGCTCATATGCCGTGTTCTATTCAAGATTGATGGACTGACCACATCGACTCAAGGCTGAGGGACTGATTGCCTCATTCTCCTCCTGTTCTTCAAGTTTATCCATTGTATGGACTGATGAAGCCACTGTGTGGCAAAACGTTTCCTCAATAAAGATACCCAAGAGTTGCACATGTGTCTATTTAACATTGCTAAGTCTGGACAGTTTAATGTCATATCATCAGTTTAATGTCATATATATATGTCGTGCCGAATAGGCAGAACTTGCGATCTTGGCTTAAATAGCAACGCTCATCTTGCCATATAGGACAAGTGAAAATTTGTGTATGCAATAATTTCGCCAAAATCATTCTGAACCTAACGAAAAAAATATATTTCACTTTGTTTGTTTAGTATTAAATTACTGTAAACAAATCAAAAAACTATTTAGTTGGGTTAGGCTAAAATAAATTGCTATTGTTATAATAAGGTTAGGTAAGTTTTCTAAGATTCTTTTGGTGCAAAATTAAAAAAAATTAAATTAACATTAATGAAAAAAATATATCTTTAAACGTATAAGAGAAAATTTCAGAAAGGACTTAATTTTAAATGAGTTCTTGCTAATTGACCAGTTTTACATATTCGGCACGACATATATATATATATATATATATATATATATATATATATATATATATATATATATATATATATATATATATATATATATATATATATATATATATATATATATATATATATATATATATATATATATATATATATATATATATATATAATGTATGTATTGCCTACTACTGTCTGAAAATAGAGACAGTTTGTAGAACATGTTACTGGGGCAACGTTTCGCTCTGCGTGGAGCTTCATTAATTCTGGACACATTTGATGATAAGCTGTACACAGAGCAGAAACGTTGTCGTAACAAAAGCTTATTTCGCAATGAATGTCTTCGAAGGCATGCTCTTTCGTCCTGTATTATTACCTATTTGTAATGACTTGTACTTACCCATTTGTAAATGCCTATTTGTAACTACGGAAACAGAGCTGTGCTTGTGGTGATCCGTCTTCGATATTTTGTAAATAAACAATAATTAACTGTTAATGCAGGAAGTGCAGGAGGCTTGAACCTCCAGTCTGCGACACTAGAGCAGAGAAATGTCTCGACCCAGCTATTAGCGTCGGTAATATAGTCTTTGCTTGTGATTGGTTACAGGTTCGAGCCAATGAACTCATCATTTTCGTTTTCTGTAACTACTGAATAGTTTGTTATGAGCTTCACCTTAGCATGAAATATTCATTATTGTCTCTCACCTGAGCGACGGTTGGCAGCCTCGGGCGAAGCAGGATAATCAATACAGGAGTTTGAAGGTGATCTGGAACCAACGATTCTCCGTCTGAATCATTAGGAAGGGGAAAAATATTCGTGATACGGAAAAAGTGAGTACAAGTAAAACGAGGAGATAGATAGATGGAGAGACCGTAAAAAAAGATAAATAAAGAACTGGGAAGAATGATATGGGATGAGACGCAAGAGAGTAACATTAAACCGCAAGGAAAATGACACGGAATGAGAGACGGGAGAGACAAAAGATAGGTAAACATCTGAAGGTAGGAGATATATTTGTCTCGTCTTTTAATGTTATTCATTACCGTTAATACCTTGTACAGCTTCTTGCTAAAACTACTTGCATGGCTGATTCACTCTTTTAAATTACACTGAATGAACCTGAGTACATTCGGCTAGTCGCAGTGTTGTTATTGATTAAATACCACTCGTTCGTGGCTACAAGTATATATATATATATATATATATATATATATATATATATATATATATATATATATATATATATATATATATATATATATATATATATATATATATATATATATATATATATATATATATATATATATATATATATATATATATATATATATATATATATATATATATATACATATATATATATATATATATATATGTAGAAGTGATGCAAGGAGGGAAGAGTATATGGAGAAAAAGAGAGAGGTTAAGAGAGTGGTGAAGCAATGTAAAAAGAGAGCAAATGAGAGAGTGGGTGAGATGTTATCAACAAATTTTGTTGAAAATAAGAAAAAGTTTTGGAGTGAGATTAACAAGTTAAGAAAGCCTAGAGAACAAATGGATTTGTCAGTTAAAAATAGGAGAGGAGAGTTATTAAATGGAGAGTTAGAGGTATTGGGAAGATGGAGGGAATATTTTGAGGAATTGTTAAATGTTGATGAAGATAGGGAAGCTGTGATTTCGTGTATAGGGCAAGGAGGAATAACATCTTGTAGGAGTGAGGAAGAGCCAGTTGTGAGTGTGGGGGAAGTTCGTGAGGCAGTAGGTAAAATGAAAGGGGGTAAGGCAGCCGGGATTGATGGGATAAAGATAGAAATGTTAAAAGCAGGTGGGGATATAGTTTTGGAGTGGTTGGTGCAATTATTTAATAAATGTATGGAAGAGGGTAAGGTACCTAGGGATTGGCAGAGAGCATGCATAGTTCCTTTGTATAAAGGCAAAGGGGATAAAAGAGAGTGCAAAAATTATAGGGGGATAAGTCTGTTGAGTGTACCTGGTAAAGTGTATGGTAGAGTTATAATTGAAAGAATTAAGAGTAAGACGGAGAATAGGATAGCAGATGAACAAGGAGGCTTTAGGAAAGGTAGGGGGTGTGTGGACCAGGTGTTTACAGTGAAACATATAAGTGAACAGTATTTAGATAAGGCTAAAGAGGTCTTTGTGGCATTTATGGATTTGGAAAAGGCGTATGACAGGGTGGATAGGGGGGCAATGTGGCAGATGTTGCAAGTGTATGGTGTAGGAGGTAGGTTACTGAAAGCAGTGAAGAGTTTTTAAGAGGATAGTGAGGCTCAAGTTAGAGTATGTAGGAAAGAGGGAAATTTTTTCCCAGTAAAAGTAGGCCTTAGACAAGGATGTGTGATGTCACCGTGGTTGTTTAATATATTTATAGATGGGGTTGTAAGAGAAGTAAATGCGAGGGTCTTGGCAAGAGGCGTGGAGTTAAAAGATAAAGAATCACACACAAAGTGGGAGTTGTCACAGCTGCTCTTTGCTGATGACACTGTGCTCTTGGGAGATTCTGAAGAGAAGTTGCAGAGATTGGTGGATGAATTTGGTAGGGTGTGCAAAAGAAGAAAATTAAAGGTGAATACAGGAAAGAGTGAGGTTATGAGGATAACAAAAAGATTAGGTGATGAAAGATTGAATATCAGATTGGAGGGAGAGAGTATGGAGGAGGTGAACGTATTCAGATATTTGGGAGTGGACGTGTCAGCGGATGGGTCTATGAAAGATGAGGTGAATCATAGAATTGATGAGGGAAAAAGAGTGAGTGGTGCACTTAGGAGTCTGTGGAGACAAAGAACTTTGTCCTTGGAGGCAAAGAGGGGAATGTATGAGAGTATAGTTTTACCAACGCTCTTATATGGGTGTGAAGCGTGGGTGATGAATGTTGCAGCGAGGAGAAGGCTGGAGGCAGTGGAGATGTCATGTCTGAGGGCAATGTGTGGTGTGAATATAATGCAGAGAATTCGTAGTTTGGAAGTTAGGAGGAGGTGCGGGATTACCAAAACTGTTGTCCAGAGGGCTGAGGAAGGGTTGTTGAGGTGGTTCGGACATGTAGAGAGAATGGAGCGAAACAGAATGACTTCAAGAGTGTATCAGTCTGTAGTGGAAGGAAGGCGGGGTAGGGGTCGGCCTAGGAAGGGTTGGAGGGAGGGGGTAAAGGAGGTTTTGTGTGCGAGGGGCTTGGACTTCCAGCAGGCATGCGTGAGCGTGTTTGATAGGAGTGAATGGAGACAAATGGTTTTTAATACTTGACGTGCTGTTGGAGTGTGAGCAAAGTAACATTTATGAAGGGATTCAGGGAAACCGGCAGGCCGGACTTGAGTCCTGGAGATGGGAAGTACAGTGCCTGCACTCTGAAGGAGGGGTGTTAATGTTGCAGTTTAAAAACTGTAGTGTAAAGCACCCTTCTGGCAAGACAGTGATGGAGTGAATGATGGTGAAAGTTTTTCTTTTTCGGGCCACCCTGCCTTGGTGGGAATCGGCCAGTGTGATAATAAAAAAATAAACATATATATATATATATATATATATATATATATATATATATATATATATATATATATATATATATATATATATATGCAATAAGATCACAGTAAACAGGTGATTTCAGAATATGCATTGTTCCTTGATAATGTGAGTAGTCACGAAAGCGCTTGGAATTTCTCTATTCTTTCACAGTGGTTGTTTTGCATATATATATATATATATATATATATATATATATATATATATATATATATATATATATATATATATATATATATATAATATTTGTGTGTAAATAATTTGTATATGTAAATCGAGTAAAACGTCACATTTTCTTCTTTACACCTACATCAAAACCGTCAAGTTTCAGGGCAACATCGCCCCCCCTCTCAAAAAAAAAAGACATTAAAAGCGAGAAGAGAAAAATGTTGCCAATCAAGTACATTAAGGGGATTAACTGCCCCATCGCGGGTCGTTACTGGCTGCTTTTAGTGGGTTTTATAATGACGTCATTTTGGACAAGCGGTCACTAGCAGTTTCGGGGCAGTTCACCGGCTGTTGAAGTGTACTTTATTATCTGGCCACCTTCTTTACCAGCTGCCCGTGTACACTTTTTTGGACACTTTTAACAGCTGCTGTTGTCTACCATTTTTTCAGTCTTCAACAGCTGCTGTTGTGCACTACTTTTGGGCACGGTTAGCAGTTCCTGTTGTCCCCCCTTTTTTTTTTTAATTTAGCAGTTGACATTGTTCACTTTTCTCGCACTTTAAAAGCTGTTGTTGTTCACTTTTTATTTGGACAATTATTACTTTGCTGATGTCCATTTTTCCTTCTACACCTCTTTTAAACGGCAGTTTCTCTTCACTGTTTATTCTGCTATCTTCTGTACCATCTCTTTACATGATTTTTATGTAACTTTTTTCTGTTCCAGCTGTTGAGAGCATTTTTGGTATCCCACTTTGACCACTATCTGCTAAAAAACGTTTTCTGTCAGCCACCTTTTCCACCAGCTGGTGAATACGTTTATATTCTTCGACTCACCAAGACTTAAATGCTACGACAGAACACCTCCTATTGCGCCAGCTATTGCTGTTCTCCGGTGGTGTAGATGTCTTCTGTACCTCGTAGTCATCGGTACTAGCAAAAACCTATTGAGAAAAAAGTAATCTGGATATTATTTTATTCTCACGTAATAAGTACAATGTAATCATACTGTTTTATTTAAGCAAAATACAGACTAGTGCATGGAAGCATATAGGAGCACAAAGGAGCATTTAGGAAATGTACTGAGCAGAGGACTTGGAAGTTCACATCAAGACTATCTGTTTAGAAGAACTGTCTTCTGTTTAGATTAGGAACTGTCATATATGCTTAGGTGTATAAGTCAAGGACAGAAAAGCAGTGTAATAACAATGACACCTAGAGCAGAGTAAGCTTTCATTTGACATGGAAAGAAGCTTACCTTTGGTCGTTGTGGTTGGAAAGCTCACCTTTCAGCGAAACCAGAGATTAGAGCATTGGGAATATTACTTTTAGGATTGCCTAGCCATGGATTCGAACCCTGAGAAATGTTCACAATCGAAGGTTTTACCGAATCAAAGGTAATCAGGCTTGTTCTAAAGAAGGGAAGAGAAGCCCCAATTCCTTGGGTAAAATGCCCTTCACCGAACCTTCCATGAAGGGAATGTTACACTTAATCTTACAATATAATGCTGAGTCCTGTTGCAGGTTACAATTAACTCTGTGTAGTTTAGTATTATCCTCCACACAATATAATTACATAGAATGCAATTCCATTAAATGTCTCTCTTCATATATGATATCCTTGTTAATAATAATAGTAATAATAATAATACTAATACTACTACTACTACTACTACTACTACTACTACTACTACTACTACTACTACTAATAATAATAATAATAATAATAATAATAATAATAATAATTCTTATTATCATTATTATTATTTTTATTATTGTTGTTGTTATTATTGCTATTATTATTGTAGACCGTCCTTGTAGACCGTCCTTGTAGACCGTCCTTGTAGACCGTGTTTGGAGACTAAACTTGGAAACCGCGGTTGAAACCCATGCTTGGAGACCATGCTTGGAGACTATACTTATAGACCATGCTTGGAGATCTTTCTTGGAGAGCATGCTTGGAGAGCATGCTTGGAAAGCATGCTTGGAAACCATACTTACAGACCATACTTGGACACCATGCTTGGAGACCATGCTTGGAGACCATACTTGGAGATCATGATTGGAGACCATGCTTGGAGACCATGCTTGGAGACCATACTTGGAGATCATGATTGGAGACCATGCTTGGAGACCATGCTTGGAGACCATGCTTGGAGACCACGCTTTATCATGTCTGTAGAGAGTACATGGAAAATTTGGAAACATAACTGAACGGAAAAAAAATGACGAGCAAGTGGTAATAACGAAGAAACAATTCGAGTGAACGCCATGGGCGAAACAGCAAAGAAATACGAAACGTTATCGGCTACACGAGGATCATTAAGGCTTCATGCCACCTGCTCACCACCTGTGTACAACTTTCATCATGTGTACACAGGTCGAGCTGCTACTCAACCTCTGCAGCCACAAACAGGTGAATACAATTCTTAGTGTAGAGGTGGAAGTGAACGTAGCCGGTGAATGACCGCGAGAAAAAGTCAAACTTTGGAAATTGTCGAGCAAGTGGGATTAGCCCAGCTGTAAATTCCTTTATCCATGTCTCTGGTCAGTTGAATAGTGTAATTGCAATTTCGTACCTGACGGGAAGCCTCTGTATGTAATATCAGCTCTCGGAACAAAATAATTTCATATTCACAGATACAATGAAACAATCCACGCAATTTCGTTACTTGTTTTCAATAGGATTGTTTGTTCAGAAATTACTTTTTTTTTCATTGATGCATCGTGTAAAACTGCGCTGAGTGAAAGGGTAATATAATTCTCATGCAAATTAAATTTTAGCGAAAGCTTTTTTTTCTTCACAATATGATGTGAAACGTAATTGAAAAATACCTATGGTATTGGTAAGTGAAAACGCTGTGGCTATTTATTTACGAACATGATCATAGTCAGTAATAGTCACACAAATATAATTATGGTTATATTAACAGTCGTACTCGCAGCTTCTGCTGTAACTGCAGATATAGTAACAGCCGATGTAGCAGTAACAGCTGATGTAGCAGTAACAGCTGATGTAGCAGTAACAGCGGATGTAGCAGTAACAGCTGATGTAGCAGTAACAGCTGATGTAGCAGTAACAGCTGATGTAGCAGTAACAGCTGATGTAGCAGTAACAGCTGATGTAGCAGTAACAGCTGATGTAGCAGTAACAGCTGATGTAGCAGTAACAGCTGATGTAGCAGTAACAGCTGATGTAGCAGTAACAGCTGATGTAGCAGTAACAGCCGATGTAGCAGTAACAGCGGATGTAGCAGTAACAGCTGATGTAGCAGTAACAGCTGATGTAGCAGTAACAGCTGATGTAGCAGTAACAGCTGATGTAGCAGTAACAGCTGATGTAGCAGTAACAGCTGATTTTAGTAACAGCTGCGCTCTAGAAATAGCAGTTAAGCTTCCCATTAGCGCTCTAGAAATAGCAGTTAAGCTTCGCAGCAGCGCTCTAGAAATAGCAGTTAAGCTTCGCAGCAGCGCTCTAGAAACAGCAGTTAAGCTTCGCAGCAGCGCTCTAGAAACAGGAGTTAAGCTTCGCAGCAGAGCTAAGAGATACAGCATGTCTACAGTTTAACGAGTCACACAGAAACAAACAGTTTATATTGACATATTAATTAATACGCAGCATCAGCCTTGCTTCCCTAAATCTACGTTTCAAGGAAACATTACGTGTCTGGTAAGTTTAAATCAGATGGATTCTTTTATCGCCTTAATGATCGTTCCCAATAGACCCCTGGCTGTCTCAAAGAAGGCACTGGACAGGCACCTAAAGTCGGTTCCTGACCAACCAGGCTGTAGTTCGTACGTCATCTTGCGTGCGGCCAGCAGTAACAGACTGGTTGATCAGACCCTGATCCACTAAGGGGCCTGGTCTCAAATCGGGCCGCGGGGGCGTTAACCCCCGAAACCCTCCCCAGGTAAACTCCAGGTAAACTAAGGTAAGGGGCGTCAAAACAAGGAAACATCCGCTGTCATCCATTCAATATTTGTCTTCCGAAGTGTGCAAACAGTGGGTTCAGCAGTGGATTCAGAAGTGGGTTCAGCAGTAGGTTCAGCAGTGGAGGCAACAGTGAAGACAGTATTGTAGGTGGCAGCAGAGACAGCAATAGGGGCATGGGTAAAGGCACTCTCATATTAAAGGAGAACCAACGAAGGGAATTTGCATTGGCGCTTAATCCATCAGAGTGAATGTGTAACGCCAGAGGGCACACGACAGGTGACTTCATTATTACCTCTTTGTCAGTTCAAGACACAATAGCGGATTTGGTAATGTGAAGATTAGTATTCTGACTAGTTGTGACCCGTCGTACGTTAGTCAGTAGTGCACTTTACGAGCTAATGTACACAAATAACCCGAATATAGGAGAGAGAGAGAGAAGCTTACGACGACGTTTCGGTCCGACTTGGATCACTGACTAGTCACACTAGCCAATGGTCAAAGTTATACCAAACATCGTCAGGAGTTTTTTTTTCTTCCTATGTGCGGGTTACGTCCGTACTGTTCCAGTCACGGTATTGTGCCTTTTAGTTATTTAAGAAGCAATGTAATGTAATGTAATTCGTCAAAATAAATTCTTTAATAATAAATAATCCGACGACCCTTTTCACATGAAGAAATATACAGAATTCAAAACATGCCCACACGCTAACAAGGCAGCAACAGCAGCAGTAAAAGCAGCGGAAGCAGCAGCGGCAGCACTAGAGGCAACATCAGCAGCAGCAAAAAGAGCCGTAGCAGAAGCAACAGCATATGCAGAAGCACAAGCGTCAGTATTAGCAACCAAATTACTTATCGGGAAAATATCCCAACACTTTAAATTTATCAGATAGTCATCTACACACTCCACGAGCACTTCCATCTTTCTTCTAGGACTGACACAAGTGTTGAAAGTCTGAGGTCGATCAGAAGTGGCTTTCTCAGGTTATCGCAGGAATTAAAATTATGGAATGGTTAATATGTAGTTGACTAGAGGGCATTTGCACATACCAGTAATTACGCCAACATTACCCTTACTTACAACAAACATGAGCTTAAGTTTGAATACTATCGGATCAGGCGTTCTCAGGTTAAAAAACACTACCTTGGTGGAAGACAACAAGAATTATAACAACTACGTTGAGCTACTCCTTAGGGGATACCTAACAAAAACGCCTAGACTATTTATTCATGAGAACACTCAGGGACATATATCACAGCGACCACGGCAACAACATTATCCCATGACACTTAATCTTAAGCCGTCGACTCTTTCCGATAAGAAATTACCTCTCGTAGCAGCATTTCTTTACAGCGAGAACGCAAATAAACATGTTCTGAATATTAAATAACATCAACACGTATGTAAGACGTAAATGATGTATTAGGACGTTATTTAGGAAAAGTCTCCTTAATAATGGTCAAATATATCATTTACGTCTTACACATAAAACCGTATTAAACTTTCCTAATATATGCAAAACAACCACTGTAAAAAAAATAGTCAACTTCCAATCGCTTTCGTGATTTCTCAGTAATTTTTTTTTTTTTTTTTTTTTTTTTTTTTTTTTTTTTTTTTTACCCCTCAGGGAAGGTTCCTTGATGTTGGTGAGGGGCTCTTGATTTAGGGAATTGGATCTTTGCTCCAGTTCCCCGAATTAAGCCTGAATGCCTTCCACATCCCCCGCCCCCAGGCGCTGTATAATCCTCCGGGATTAGCGCTTCCCCTTGATTATAATAATAATAATAATCAGTAATTTTTCATAGTGGTTGTTTTGCATTTTGTGATGTCACCTGTTTACTGTGATCTTACTGCACTTCCTAATATATGTATGGAAGAGCACTACAGTAGGCTTATTGGCCTATACATGGCAGGTCCAACTCACACACAAGCATTCCCACACAAACATCGACTCGGTACTAGGTAACATGTGACAGGTAATGTACTGTCTTACTTGGGTGTTCTAATGAGAGTTGCTATATTTTTCACACAGCTCGTCAAAGGTGGACGAGTGGCAGGCTATGAATGTGTAATGACTGCCAGTATCTCTCTCGCGGCAACAAGAAGGCTTCTGAGGATCATTCAAATTTACATAAATAACCATGAAGAATATAAAGGCACAATACCGTGACCGGAACAACACATAAATTACCATAAAGAATATAAAGGCACAATACCGTGACTAGAACAACACATAAATAACCATAAAGAATAAAAAGGCACAATACCGTGACCGAAACAACACATAAATAACCATAAAGAATAAAAAGGCACAATACCGTGACCGGAACAACACATAAATAACCATAATGAATAAAAAGACACAATACCGTGACCGGAACAACACAAATAACCCGCACATAGAAAGACGAAACTTATGACGACGGTTTAGTTCGACTTGGACCACTAACTCGTAACTAGTTAATGAACCATTAACTAGTAACTAGTTAATGGTTCAGATCGGACCAAAATGTCATCATAAGATTCAGTCTCCTATGTGCGGGTTAAATGTGTACATTAACCTCTTGTTGGAGGAAATATCAGGAACTTTTGTTGTGGATTTGAGTTTGACACAAACACTCCGCTCAATACACAATGAACAGGAGCTGTTAGTGAAATATGTTTTATTTAATTTTCCATACATTTAATTCTCAGCTACTGTGAAAAGCTACTCTCTTCTAGGAAAATGTTGATTGTTGTTAGGGAAATAGACAGAAAAAATTACCCATCACGGACACAGCAGATTATGAGGGATCACGTGATGACTCCTACATAGCAAGAGCGCTACTAGAAACAATCGCTGGTGTGCTATTTGTTTATTGTTGATTGTTTCACAGAAGTGCTGAACCCATGTGGGTCATGTAGAACAGAGTGGAGGCTCGATCCTCCGTCCGCTCAACAGAACAGAACTCACAGGTAAGGGGTGAGGGGGGTTAAAGTGGGGATAGTTGAAGAATAGATGACAAAGAGGAAATAATTATAGCAAAAGGAAAAGTGCAGGGGCTATAACCAGCAGCAAAGGCATTGTAAGACAGAACAGAACAGTTCTATTCTGTTCTTTTCTGTTTTCTGTTCTGTTCTCTCTTCTCTTCTGTCCGCTAATCGAGACCTCGTGCCTGACAAGTCAGTCTGTCGCTGCTGCTGCTACAGAAGGTGGTGTCTACCAACACAGATGGCAATGTGATAGTTGTTAGACGAATGGCTTGTAAAATGTCAGAGCGTCCGCTGGGTTACTGATCATTCTAAACGGAGGCAAGGAAATCAATTTACTTTTGTGAATGATAAAGAAGGTATGATATGAAACGCGAGATGCAGAAGACAAGCGCCGCCAAGGATGTGATGTGGTAGAATGAAGAAGTCAAGCTGTGTGAGGCCTGACGTCATTGGCAAGATGAGGGAGATAGAGTCACTTAGTTACGATGAAATGTGGAGTGCTGCAGGGTACGCACTAACAAGATGGCCGGAGACAATTGGTCTCCAGCGGGAAACAGCTGGGTAGCGTAGTACTTCTCACAGAGACGCTGTTGCATAGTTTTTTCTCCGACATGAAGGAAAAGTCAAATGTAGGAAAACAGCTCTTTATTGGACTTGAAGAAAGCTCTCCGAGGATAGCTTTTACAAGTCCTCTCTGGAACGAATTATCCCAATGATAGTTTGTTCTCCTACCTGTATCTTTGTCTTCATATTATATCTTCATACTGTATTTTCGTTGTATTAAATATTTCCTTGCGTGTGTCTGTTTACATTACTTTTCAACTCTTGTCAGAAACATCGCCTCAGATTCTTTGAACTCATATTTTTTATCGTATTAATAAATTCTAGCATTTTAGTATATTTCTATCTTTTTTTTTATAAACTAAGTCTTTGATTATTTGCGTTTTTCCCTCTCTGTTTACAGAAGAAAATTTCAGTGTCAATTCAAGGCGAGACGACAAGACAAAACAAAAAAGAAAATTATCCTCAGGACTTGAAGCTGTGCTTTTTACCTCACCAGTACTGGTAAATATTAATTTTAACCTCATCTCCATGACGCAGGAACCGGTACAGCATCTTCGGTCCCCATAATATGTAAATTGTACTACGAATGAGAGGTGTTAAGTTCCACTGTAAAAAAAAAAAAGTAAGAACCAGACTAGCAAAAATATTCGAAAATAATGGACAATTTACAGATGATGATTTGGTTCCTCATGGACCATCATTTAGTCTCAACAGATTTCCAAATCACCTTATAGAAGGTTTAAGATATTGCCACAGACTCAGTCATCCTCTAGCATCTAGTAGATCCAAGTCTGGAAGTATTTGTTGCATCTAAACCACTTCTACTTGTACTGTTATCTTATTATCTTGTTCAGATGAAGGATCCCTAGCAAATTCTGCAAAACTTAACCAGTGTCGGGCGACGGGGAGGAGCTGCTGATCACAGGGAGGAGTACAAGATCGGCAAGTACAGAAACATCAGCCAGCAGTATCAATTTGTCCCAGTGGGATCAGAGACCTTGGGATCATGGGGAAAAAATGCCACACGTTTCCTTAAAGAACCGGGTTCCAGACTCATCGACACCACCAGGGACCCAAGGGCAGCTACTTTCATGTTCTAGCGCCTCAGCGTGGCCATCCAGAGGGGAATTGCATGCTCCATACTGATGGTCTTGCATCCGGCTTCGGAGGAGCTGGAGGAGATTCATAACCTTTGATATATTGTACCAATATACTCATTTTTGTGTTTTCTATCAATGTATTCTGTCTATTAATAAAGTACACATTACATATATATATATATATATATATATATATATATATATATATATATATATATATATATATATATATATATTGATATATATATATATATATATATATATATATATATATATATATATATATATATATATATATATATATATATGAGAAAGAGAGAGAGAGAGAGAGAGAGAGAGAGAGAGAGAGAGAGAGAGAGAGAGAGAGAGAGAGAGACAGTGTAATAGTTTGTAAAACTCTAACAGTGTGTTGGTTAATATTTATTGAATTGTGGCACAAAACACAATGTTATAATGAGTATCATAGCAAATTAATTTGCATAAGCAATTAAACGAGTTAATGAGTTTAACAAACAATAACACGATTTTTAATAACACTACGGAAATAAAGGCGTTAGGTACTCCTTTGCAATCTTGGTTTATGTATATCTTATTGACGATTAAAGTACTCCATCTCAGCATTGTCTAAGAAGCCTAACTTACAGAAGTCTCACCGTCAATCACAATCACACTCTCACAGAACAAAAGGACATAAGAGCGCACCCATATATATTCAAATGACATAATTTACCGACGAGTAAGACGGAATATGTAGTTTAAGGAATTTTGTTAAGAAACCATGTCGTTCATGGGGAACTGTGGATAATTTATAAACTCGCAGGTGGACGAAAACTTTCCTCAGTAAATTGGCATTAGCCGAATTATGTGATCGTTCAAAAGCTAATTGTAGCAGTGCTCAATAAGACTCCGGTTCTATCACCAGCACACTCCTGCAGTCTATCAGCACTATTCTTACTAACAAGTAGTTTGAAAACTTTGATTTCATAGTTTTTTAAAGGGGTGGACCGGTAAGCCAGCGGAAGGCCTCCGTCAGATGACCAAAAGCTCCAGCTGCGGGTTTTTATATGACTAAGACCCGCATCAGGGAACAATTGTCCTGCTTCCTGACAAACCTTACCTAACCTAATCTAAGCAACTCTCCCTCCCATATTGTATAAATACCTAAAAAAAACGAAAAAAATTCCACGTGACAAAACTTTGGTGGTCAGACCTGAATTACCAATTTAAATTTTCGAAAATCATGATAACAACTGCAATGTTTTTATTGCTTTTATTGCAAATAACTTTTTCTTCGACGTGGTAAATTTCTTACCATTGTAGCTACCACATACACACAAAATAAAACATATTTAGAAACCCTTTTTTTATATACCTCAGTAAAATTTATTTTTTAATTGATTGTTATATGTTGCAATTGAATTTTTTTTTTTGAGAGAAAATTTTTCCCATTTTCTAGCATGGGATTTTTGGAAGGGAGGCTTTATGATGCCAGTGAAAGACTCTAAATTCACGGAATGGAAGCTATATTCCCTTTCCCTTAGCCGAACCAGATTCTTTTATATTCCCGTGGTGGTACATGATCCCCACGGGTTTAGCGTATGACACTATCCTCCCGAGAGATCACCAGAGCTTGTCCACACCAGTGATAGTGTCTTCACACCAAAGTCTAGACAACATCCACATCAGTGACAGAAGTTTTATCACACCAGTGCCAAGACAATTTTGTCACAACCCGACCAATTTTCTCCACTGGTTGACCCTCATGGCGGCGCCGCTACCCGCACGGGAAATCTAAGACCGTGGCAGCTCTTTGTCAAGCTTCTCACAAGCAGACGCTTCTGGAAGAGTGGCTCCCCAGCAAGTGTCCCCCATCTAGGTGCTCAGGGAAAGCCACCAACAGCCTGCTGGATTATAGTACGAGCAAGTAAATGCTCCTCCCCATCTCAAAAAGACTCGTCTCGGATTTAAGATTATCTATATATATCTTATATATATATATATATATATATATATATATATATATATATATATATATATATATATATATATATATATATATATATATATATATATATACAGAGAGAGAGAGAGAGAGAGAGAGAGAGAGAGAGAGAGAGAGAGAGAGAGAGAGAGAGAGAGTGAGTGAGTGAGAAAGAGAGAGAAAGAGATTCTCTTTGTGACAATAATTTGTTAAAGAAGAGGTACTGTACACATGAGTGCATTTTATTTTTACAACGAAGCATTTTTATTGGAGGTTCACGTCTTCACAACATTACTCTCAAACTATTGTGACGTACTGGAAAAACTTACAGGCCCAGCACGCCCTGGTGGCCACCCCAGCACGCCCTGGTGGCCTACCCCAGCACGCCCTGGTGGCCTACCCCAGCACGCCCTGGTGGCCACCCCAGCACGCCCTGGTGGCCTACCCCAGCACGCCCTGGTGGCCTACCCCAGCACGCCCTGGTGGCCTACCCCAGCACGCCCTGGTGGCCGCCCAGGTAATATTAGGACACTGTGTTGTCGACAAAAGCACGTAAAGTCGTATTCAGAGTATATAAAATGATCATTTAGTTACAGCAAAACGAGCCTCGCCTCGCACGAACACCCCGTAAAGGTGCCCACGAGAACAACTTATTTAATACTCAGATAAAACGCAAACCAAGCATCGAAATGACCGAGAAATACCTAAGGTGAGCACATTAAAGAAACACTTTCCAGTGAAGAATAAAGTGGTGGTAGTGCAGCTAGATTAGTGTGTAGAGGCATTGAAAAAGACACGACGTTCTATAAGACTTAATGATATTAATCTGCGAAATTTTATTATTATTATTATTATTATTGTTATTATTATTATTATTATTATTATTATTATTATTATTATTATTATTATTATTATTATTATTATTATTATTATTATTATTATTATTATTATTATTATTTTAGCTAAAAATTTCAAGTTTTTAAAGAAAAGCTTGTGAAAGCCTTGAATAGTCGAAATATTTTTATTAATAATTTACACATTTAAAAAGAAAAAAACCAGTAAAAGCCCGTAAAAAAAATATTATTATTGTTTCCGAAACGTTTTTCTTTCCTTAAATATTGTCCCCAATACACTTGTAGAATCCAGATCATAGACTTTTGGGCCATCGAGCATAAGTTACACCGAATGTGCTATAATGCATAGTACTGTATAATTTAACATATCACATTGCAGTAGCAGATTGTTACATATTAAAAATTCATGTGACTATTAAATGTGGTCAATTATTTTGTTGAAGGTCACATCAAATATGACCAGCGCTTCTATTGTTGGAATCAAAAACTCTAGATTCAAAGACTCGGCAACTTTAGTAATATTAAATGGCATGTTGTTACCCGTGGAAAATGAATTGTAAATTATGAATGTGCTAATGATGCATTGGAAAATGTGCTTCAGCAAGTTACAGATATGGGTTGCGACTTGATGATTCTTTAGTGTAATAGCGATTGCTGTTGATGAATTTTGGGAAAAACTTGTCTAGTTCGAGTCTTAAACACTGTGTAACCGGCTCAATGGCTCATTAAAAACATATAAAGACTCGTGCTCCCAAATCTATAAAAAAAATAGTTACTGTCTTCCATTTAAGTCCACCAGAGACATGATATCAGAATTCACTACTGAAAGAGTGTATCTGATATGTAAGTGTAAATCAGAATGTATTGGAGAAAACTATTCACCGCCTGTTTTAGTGATCAGAGGCAAAAGCTATTCCAGCAGACCGCAGCAGCCACCACATGCAGTGTGAGGGCCAGTATATAGTGCAGCTGCAATGGTAAAACTTTGTTGTTTGTGGTGGTGGGTGAGTGTGGAGTTGGGTGCTGGGTGTATTGTTTGTGTGTTCACACACCCCACACACTTTGTTACTACAGCTATATTGCTCTCCACTATAACTACACTCACAAAACATCCTATTACCAACCTCCCCAAATACACACAAAAACACGCACACACGCACATACGCACACACACACACACACACACACACACACACACACACACACACACACACACACACACACACACACACACACACACACACACACACACACACACACACACACACACTTTAGCTCACTGAGGTCTCAGCAATAGGGCAATCGTCAAACATTCCGCACAAGCCATGCAAAAACCACAATCCTGCAAGTCATCTCAATCAGCAGCAGCCACGGCAAACCAGAGCCATCTAGACTAGTTTAATAAGCATTGTGTGTGAGGCATTCTGACGACTCAGAGTGAGGGTGGACTTGCTAGGCAATGGCTAGTTTGTGAAAAGCTTCAATCACATTGATCCTTTCCAACCATCAATTGAGCCACATAACACTGTAGACTCTCATTATGTGTACATTAAATTTTTGTAGTCGACAGTGTTCTGATACTCGCTTCTCTCTAGTTTTCTATTTACTAATAAATATTAGTTGTCTTGTTTTTATCCACGTAAATAAGTACGTAATTCTGGTTTGAGGAATATTGTTAGATTGTTAGATCATAAAGAACCAAAAGGCACAATACCGTAACTGGAATAATACACAAATAACCCGCACATAGGACAGAGAAGCTTTCGACGACGTATGTGTGACTTGTAAATGAGCCAAATCGGAACGAAACGTCATCGTAAGCTTCTCTCTCCTATGTGCAGGCTATTGTGCAAATACACAAATAACCCGCACATGGAAGAGAGGAGCTTACGACGACGTTTCGGCCCGACTCGGAGCATTTACAAAGTCACAATTACGTCGTCGAAAGCTTCTCTGTCCTACGTGCGGGTTATTTGTGTATCGTTCCAGTCACGGTATTGTGCCTTTTTTGTTATTGTGCAAATGTTCCATAATGTTTCGGTTTTATATATGTGTGTTTTTGAAGGAAGTCTGGGCTAAGATGGTTCATAACGCCACTTCTTACTTAGCCCCAAGGAAAAGTGTTTCAGTTGTTGCTATGGCGTAACTACCCATTATTTCCCTCTCAGCATTTTTCCGCTCCGTCAACCATCCCGATTACCCCCCCATCCCTCTCTCTCTTTCTCGGTTATCTTCACTATTCCATTCTTCCTGAACATCATAAACAGTTAAGACTTGAGTGACCAGCCACAACCCTGCCACTCAGTCACCGTGAAGGATTCCTTACTCTGTATCTGAATAAACACTTGACGAATCTCCATCGCTCCTCAGAAGCTGACGCAGGTCGTGCAGACGAGTTTTACGGATAATTTTTGTTTTGAGGTAATGTGCCTCTCTTCTGCTTCTTAATGCCCATTGGGATTTTATGAATGCAAATGCGAGCCTTTATGAATTCATTATTTCACTGGAACTGCATTGTATCATGGTCGAAGAGAGAAATGATTTTGGAGTGACTTATCAACGGTATTTTACGCTATTAATTATTTCGTGCATATGCATTTTTTCATTAGTTATTTGCTGCGTATCTTAAGATACGTGCGTAAACTCATGGAAGTTTTCAGGTATTTTTTTTTATTAAATTTCACTATGGTAATTTTTAATATTAGCATTCACTTGATTTATTGTCATTTCTCTTTGTCTGTCTATCCATTATATATATATATATATATATATATATATATATATATATATATATATATATATATATATATATATATATATATATATATATATATATATAATATA
Source organism: Cherax quadricarinatus (assembly GCF_038502225.1). Lineage (NCBI taxonomy): Eukaryota > Metazoa > Arthropoda > Malacostraca > Decapoda > Parastacidae > Cherax > Cherax quadricarinatus. The sequence goes on from NC_091354.1 coordinate 6,091,558, forward strand.
TGTATATATATATATATATATATATATATATATATATATATATATATAAATATATATATATATATATATATATATATATATATATATATATATATATATATATATATATATATATATATATATATATATATATATATATATATATATATATATATATATATATATATATATATATATATATCACAGAACGAGTTACTGAATTCTGCTCACGAAGTCCCTAAATATAAACCGCTTAGGAGAAACGTCCTTACTAACGTTCTGTAGAGGAAGCGTCAGTGTGTGCGTCCAGATGGACTGACAGACACACTCACAAACGCGCGCACACACACACTCTCTCTCTCTCTAACACATTTTTATTTTGTCACTGTTGCTGTGTTTTCTTCAGGATAACATAATACGGCTCATCGACGATGAAGCTGAAGAGAAAAGACACCCTGGAGGGATTGGTACCAAACCTGCACACGAAAATCACTCCCTATGACAGCAAACGATTCGGCAGATGTAACATTACCCCGATGAAAAGCAGGGGCGCCATGAGTTCATTGAGAGACAACACAATAAGTTTCCGGGGCCCAAGACTGTTCAGTTGCCTCCCAGCATACATAAGGGGGATTACCAATACACCCCTGGCTGTCTTCGAGAAGGCACTGGACAGGCACCTAAAGTCAGTACCTGACCAACCGGGCTGTGATTCGTACGTCAGTTTGCGTGCGACCAGCAGTAACAGCATGGTTGATCAGACCCTGATCCACCATGAGGCCTGGTCTCAGACCAAGCCGTGGGGACGTTGACCCCCGAAACCCTCTCCAGGTAAACTCCTCTCTAGGCACAACGTTTCTCTCTGTATAGAGATTTATCAAATCATGACTTGGTAAAACTCTGTAGAGAGCGAAGCATTGCTACACTGAGAGCCTCTTCTGAAACGAGAGTCATTTCTTCGATTTCTTCTATACAATTTTAGCTTGCATTGTTCCTCTCATTTTGCTTTCTCTGTTCTTTAAGCGCCCTGTATTGTAACTTTCATGCCTTAGTGATTATGGTGTCATTACCATGGTACAGTTGCCATGAACACTAATATAAGTGTCATGTCAACTAATGTAGGTGTCATACAACTAATGTAGGTGTCATATACATTAATACAGGCTTCATGTACACAGACGTAGGTATCTTTGATTACCGATTGACAGAATATACAAATAACCCGCCCATAGAAGAAACAACGACGTTTCGGCCTTTGTAAATGGTACAAGCCGGGCTAAAACGTCATCGAAAGTTTCTCTCTCCTTTGCGCCAGTTATCTGTGTATTCCAGTCACGGTATTGTGTCTTTTTGTTCTTGATACAGAGAATGTAATAACTAAGTCATGTAGGGCGTGATAACTAGGTTATACACAGACTGTGATAACTAGGTTATACACAGACTGTGATAACTAGGTTATACACAGACGGTGATAACTAGGTTATACACAGACTGTGATAACTAGGTTATACACAGACTGTGATAACTAGGTTATACACAGACTGTGATAACTAGGTTATACACAGACTACGATAACTAGGTTATACACAGACTGTGATAACTAGGTTATACACAGACTACGATAACTAGGTTATACACAGACTGTGATAACTAGGTTATACACAGACTGTGATAACTAGGTCATACACAGACTACGATAACTAGGTTATACACAGACTACGATAACTAGGTTATACACAGACTGTGATAACTAGGTTATACACAGACTACGATAACTAGGTTATACACAGACTGTGATAACTAGGTTATACACAGACTGTGATAACTAGGTTATACACAGACTACGATAACTAGGTTATACACAGACTGTGATAACTAGGTTATACACAGACTGTGATAACTAGGTTATACACAGACTGTGATAACTAGGTTATACACAGACTGTGATAACTAGGTTATACACAGACTACGATAACTAGGTTATACACAGACGGTGATAACTAGGTTATACACAGACTGTGATAACTAGGTTATACACAGACTGTGATAACTAGGTTATACACAGACGGTGATAACTAGGTTATACACAGACTGTGATAACTAGGTTATACACAGACGGTGATAACTAGGTTATACACAGACTGTGATAACTAGGTTATACACAGACGGTGATAACTAGGTTATACACAGACAGTGATAACTAGGTTATACACAGACTGTGATAACTAGGTTATACACAGACTGTGATAACTAGGTTATACACAGACTACGATAACTAGGTTATACACAGACTACGATAACTAGGTTATACACAGACTACGATAACTAGGTTATACACAGACTGTGATAACTAGGTTATACACAGACTGTGATAACTAGGTTATACACAGACTACGATAACTAGGTTATACACAGACAGTGATAACTAGGTTATACACAGACTGTGATAACTAGGTTATACACAGACTGTGATAACTAGGTTATACACAGACAGTGATAACTAGGTTATACACAGACTGTGATAACTAGGTTATACACAGACTGTGATAACTAGGTTATACACAGACGGTGATAACTAGGTTATACACAGACTGTGATAACTAGGTTATACACAGACGGTGATAACTAGGTTATACACAGACTACGATAACTAGGTTATACACAGACAGTGATAACTAGATTATACACAGACTGTGATAACTAGGTTATACACAGACTGTGATAACTAGGTTATACACAGACTACGATAACTAGGTTATACACAGACTACGATAACTAGGTTATACACAGACTACGATAACTAGGTTATACACAGACTACGATAACTAGGTTATACACAGACTACGATAACTAGGTTATACACAGACAGTGATAACTACGTTATACACAGACAGTGATAACTAGGTTATACACAGACTGTGATAACTAGGTTATACACAGACTGTGTTGCCTGAATCATACACACACACTGTGATAACTAATTTGCATAGTGGTGGCACCAGGCCTGCAGCCTGTACAAGAACAGGACATGCATAGAAGTTGCCTTCCTCAACGTTCCATATATAATTTCTATATTTATTCATATTTTACCTTATTTAATCTTATTTAATCACCACAACTGTAAGAGGTTACGAGTATTGAAAAAAAAAATTAAACCTGACTCTTCTGAGATTTTTAAGTCTATGTTTTAATTATTATTCTTAATTACTTAGGAGGTGCGCCTTTGCTACGAAAACTGAATGAGAACTTCTGTTTTTTAAGCTGTTAAATATATATATATATATCAGAAGCACTCTCAATCGCTGTATATCTTGGTGGTAGCAGCCCAGTTCGTCGATATTTTTGCGCACTTGAGATATCTGGGAACGTATTGCCGATCCACTTGTACCTTCAGTTGCAGCTTGAGAAACTGAAAACTTTTGCCAGAAGTGAGTGTACGTTTCAGAAAAATAAATGTATATATATATATATATATATATATATATATATATATATATATATATATATATATATATATATATATATATATGTTTCAGGAGAAATTTTTCAGAATACATTCATCTCTATTGAATATATTTTTTTTTCACGATGGAGTCGAATTTTTGTCGCAGTGGTTTACCACATAAACGTAGTTGTGGAAATCACTACACAATACCTAGAAATCTAATAGAAAACTAATATAAAAAATATTTTAATCCCTTAAATAAGAATATGGGATCAATGTATATTATACACTGTGAGACACCCATCAGTCGATGTATATTAACTGAGAGATACACACTACTCATCCTGTCACCTAACCCGTCTTCTGCTATTCAGTTCATTTTTTCACCTGACTTGTTTTGTGTTACTCTCACAAGTTCTCTCAGATAAATAACAAAAAAGGCACAATACCGTGACTGGAACGATACACAAATAACCCGCACATAAAAGAGAGAAGCTTACGACGACGTTTCGGTCCGACTTGGACCATTTACAAAGTCACACTAACCAGAACTGGAGCAAGACGGCTATATATAGGCAGGAAGAGATGGTGGTAGTAGTAGTAGTAGTACTACTACTACTACTACCACCTGTTCCTGCCTATATATAGCCGTCTTGCTCCACTTCTGGTTAGTGTGACTTTGTAAATGGCCCAAGTTGGACCGAAACGTCGTCGTATGCTTCTCTCTTTTAAGTTCTCTCAGCTGAACCTTGTCAATGTTCCAGAAAGGACCGAAATGTCGTCTGAAGTTTCCTTTCATAATTTTGTGTTAGTTGTGAGTTTTTGTGTCGATATGGACTTGTCCGTTTTAGAAGAAAGAGGAAGCGACTCACATGGCACATGGTACGTAGAGCATAGTACATGGGACATGATACATGGTATATGGTACATGGTGTATGTACATGATATAGGGTACAAAGTGCATGGCATATGGTACATGATACATGGTGCATGGTACGATACATGGTGCATAGTACATGACACATGATACATAGTACTTGGTACATAATACATGATAGATGGTACATGATACATGGTGCATGGTACATGATACATGGTGCATGGTACATGATACATGGTACATGATACATGGTACATGATACATGGTACATGATACATGGTACATGGTACATGATACATGGCACATGATACGTGCTACATGATACATGGTACCACACAAGGCAGCAAATTATATTTCAATAATGTTTTGGAAAGATCTTTATCTACAATCAACTCTCTCACAACGCTTCTCCATATAATTTAAATAAATTTTTAAAGATGATTGAAAAAAAATACTTTTAGCATTTAACTGCGCCTAGAAGAAACCCTTCATAGCACTTGTTGTTTAATTTGGGAAGCACTGTCTCAATCAGTATTAAATAAATATTTTAATACCATGGTAATGAATAATACGTTAATACCCCCGGTATTAAGTTATTGCGCATGTTTTAAGTTAAATACCCTGGTAGTAACTTAAAACCCCAGTATTAAACTAATACCGTAGTAATAGGTTTATATCTGGTATCTAGGTAATATCCCGGTATTAAAGAAGTTAATATCCCGGTATTTAAAGGTTAATACCTCATTGGTTTTAAAAGAAGAATTAATACCACGGTATTTGAAAACAGGGCGATACTCCATTATTAATAAATAAGTTAACACGCAGATGATAGAATTTCACTGGAACTGTTAGAATTTCGACACCACTCTGCACTCTTCCTTTCTCGTGCACTGAGGTAGAGGAGGCTGGGCTTATGAGATGCGTGGGGGGGATATCCTTCTCGGATTATGCAGTGACCGTAATGCACCTGATTTTCAGGTGTATTACGAGTGTATGTGAGTTCATACACAAGAAAAAACATAATTTTGAATCGCCGGACGTACCAACCTAGCCGAACATAAATAAAAAAAATCATGAAACATGATTAATTCTTATAACGAAAAAAAAAAACCTAAATTACCAACCCTGCCCAACATAAATAAAAAATTATAAAACTGATTTAATCTAATAATGACAAAAAAATCACAAATTACCAGCCCAACATAAATAATATAATAATTAGCAAATGATATATAACACTATGGACGACAAAAATAATAAAAATCTCGAGAATAACAAATCAATTTTTACCCACAATTTTGAAATAGTAATTTAATATCGTTTGAGTCAGGTGATTTGTTCTATTATAACTTTTGGTGCAGAGATAAAATGTTGCAAGCAAACAATATTTGGACGACCACAGCGGCGGGGGTTGGTGGGACGAGCCTGCAAGGAAAGTTGATCCTCTGGATCAATAGCTAAGCTTCTAGCAAACAGGGATCTGAGAAGATGTTCCTATTTTCGCGGTGTAGAAACTCTTCTTAGTGTTATGGGACGGAGCTCGTGTATAGGAATGCTGACGTTATTATGAACCCTTGCTATTATATACCTTATCTATGTTTCTCGGTGTGAGATGCTAATTAGCAGCACAGGAAATGCTTTGTTGTTTTTATAGTATAGTTGTGTTGATTTACTGGTGAGAAGGAAGCTTTGTATTTTTACGACCTAGAAATGAATCTGTTATTATTTTGTGAGCTGTTTGGGAGGTTAGTAGTGTTCTCCTGACTAGATGATTCACTGAGAGTTTCGTGCACCGGTCATCGTTTGGCTGTTTATGTAGATAAGTGTATTTAGTGGACAGGAAAAATCTTTAAATATTTTCGGAAGGAGATGAGGCTATAAATGTGGTCAGGTAAGCCTATAAGTTTCTCTGTAGGGAGGAGGCAGGCCTATGCGTTTTGTAGGATTTGTTGTAACTATATGACAAATGTTTACTAATGCTGCTTATTTTCTAAACTAAAACATTACTAAATATGTTAAATGAAAACTGATAAAGTTTATGAGTACACTAATTTTTTACTTTAAATTTATCGATGATATAAGAATCGTGGATGGGAAGTCGAAGAAACAAATTTAAATGAGTAGATACCTTGAGGAGTATACTTGGAGGGTGTTTCGGGGGTCAACGCCCCCGCGGCCAGGTCCGAGACCTGGCCTCGTACATTCCATTATAAAGAAAAATATTTTCTTAGGGTTTTACCAACAACTTTAACAATCAAACATTTTCTTTAAGACTACACAAGATTTGTTTGTCAAGATCACACACGAAATTTGTTAGTCAAGACCTTACTAGACTTGTTGGTCAAAACAAGTCTGGTTACAGCATGAGCAATATATTTCTCATTTTCCATTGATACCAGTGATACAGTGGATAACAATAACGATAAAGTCAGTAGAATGGCTCTCTCTAAATCACACATACACACAAACTTTAACTATAAACTACCCGTTTTGCATCCATATAACATATTTCAGGCTATTAAAATGCAGCAAGCATACAAGCATGTTTGCATGTAAGCATGCGAACATGCACTCACCTCAGGAGCGCTACCACACAGTGGAATTTAAAGCGGGGACATTCAGGGAGTATTTTCTACTTTTTATCTTGTCGTGAATTACGTGCCCAGCAAACTTAATGCATTCTTCGTGGGGTACTCTGAAGAAGAATGCGCCTTATGGGTGAAATGGCGTAGTACCGACGTGTATGAAGACAATGACACAAGTTGCAAAACACTGTATTATTGGGATAAAATTTCGTTCTGCCTTGAGGTTTTTAAAATCATTGATAACTTGTGTTTTTGTTTCAAGCATAGAAGTCTATACATTAAAGGATGCGTGTCTGCAGGCATTGAGGCTTAGCTCCTGATCCTACTTATGCCTATAAACCTTCTTATTAAACAACTTGCTGGCTTCAAGATACCTTTAATCTATCAAAATTACCCTTGAAACTATATAGAAAGCTTGCTTCCACCACTTTCAGGTCATTTCACGTCTGGTTGCTCCTCCGTCTCTAGTGACTGCTTACACATTATCATCATTGATTCGATGAAGACCTCGATTAATTCTTTAGATACAAGGTCGGTGCATTGGCCTCATAACTTTTGCTGTCTAAATCGGTCAGTCGTTTCATCACTTCTTTCCTGTTTAATCTGTCCAGTATCTTTTTCTCATTCTCTATGAAAAATCTTACTGGTTTAATCAGAAATTTTACCTGGCTCTTTACGTTTTTTCTTCATTTTTATGTATTTGTGATGATAATTACATTCTATTTTAGTCTTCGCTGCTGTGTCGTGTCGAACCGTTCCCTTGCTTCTCTTCTAACGTTTCATGCGAGTTCCTGGCTCTCTTCCTTGCTTCCCTATTCTGAAACCAAAGACTCTCTTTGCGTTTCGCCTTTCCAGACAGGTATGTGCATCTTGGGAAGTATGCTTCTCGGCTTAAAACCACATTAACCAACGAGCAAGCATCACCTTTCAAATTCAACTTGTGGCTATAAATATTACTGTTGACTCATTACTTTTTCTGTGATTACTCCCTCATGTTTTGCATTGACTCTTAATATGATAGCTAGTTACTCTATACACTGGATTCCACCTTGGTAATCTCTCATCTGTAGTGTCTTCTCTCCCACAGTCTGGTTTCCCACTTGCCTCTCTTTTCATGCACTTATGTAGTCCCACGTATAAGTGTTCAATACTTAACACTGTATTCTTACTGGCTCTTAGGAGCATTTCCTACGTTTATTTTTTCCATGTACGATTCATTCTGAGTGAATATCAAGTATAGTCTAGCTGGTTCATTTCCTCTCATTCGTATGGTTTTCCGTGATGACGAGACAAATGGGACACACCTAATAATAAAATCCGATCTAACTTTCTACATGATGTAATATAAATCGGCTCTAGATCTATATAATATAAATACAATCAATATAACTAAAATAAGTTCAAGCTCTATTTAAAACAAGTAACTATCATTTTTACAGCCCCTCTAACACATAGTTCTTAGAGATATTGCGTTAACAAAACCCTTTTTTAATTAAAATAAATATGTTTTAGCGCGCGCATATTTTATTGTAAATAAAATGGTTTCCCACAGTAATTTAACTTGGTAAAAACTATTATGCCTTCCGCATTTAGAAAGCTATTTAAAAAAAATTTCCTACTCTTGGCTTAAAAGGCTTAAAAATTCGATTGTCTGATTGGTGAGTGACGGAACATTTGTACAAAAAAAGCAAAGCAATAAAATATCTTTTATTAAAGTGTTGTAAAGAGAAACAAGGCAGAGTTCTGGACTCGAGACATAAAATGAGAGACTTGAATTGCCTTTGCCAGACTCAACACACAAACACCATCCATGAGTCAGTGACCTTTTCAAATGCCAGCCGCTGTTGACCTACGTTTTACCACCACCTTACCTCTCCGCTTCCCTTCCCTCATCCCCTACCATCTTTCCCCTCCCCCCTCTCCTTGTCTCGACCATAAGCATAACGTAGTCAGTCAGAGCTTAGCAAATCGAGATCAGCTAGGATTTTTTATCCTCTCGACTGAGATGAAGTACGCCTGCACAGCTATAATATTCCTGGAGATCAAATATGTGCTTTTGTGGGAGCTGATGAGGAAGTATCGGATTTTTCGCTGTGTGGAGAAACTGCCCCCGAGGCATTCTTGCCGTAGTTTTTTTCGCATTTCTTTTATTTGAGATGTTGATAAACCTCTGCCATTATCCTCGCTCAAGTAGCAGAAAAGAAAATATAGTTTTAAGTGTGATTAACTGATATATATATATATATATATATATATATATATATATATATATCTATATATTTATCTATATATATATATATGTATATATATATTTATGTATATATATATATATATATATATATATATATATATATATATATATCTATCTATATATATATATATATATATATATATATATATATATATATATATATATATATATGTGTGTGTGTGTGTGTGTGTGTGTGTGTGTACTCACCTAATTGTACTCACCTAATTGTGGTTGCAGGGGTCGAGACTCAGCTCCTGGCCCCGCCTCTTCACTGATTGCTACTAGGTCCTCTCTCTGCTTCCTGAGCTTTATCATACCTCTTCTTAAAACTATGTATGGTTCCTGCCTCCACTACTTCACTTGCTAGGCTATTCCACTTCCTGACGACTCTATGACTGAAGAAATACTTCCTAACGTCCCTGTGACTCGTCTGAGTCTTCAGCTTCCAGTTTTGACCCCTTGTTCCTGTGTCCCCTCTCTGGAACATCCTATCTCTGTCCATCTTGTCTATTCCCCGCAGTATCTTGTATGTCGTTATCATGTCTCCCCTGACCCTTCTGTCCTCCAGTGTCGTCAGTCCGATTTCCCTCAACCTTTCCTCGTACGACATTCTCCTGAGCTCTGGGACTAGCCTTGTTGCAAACCTTTGTACTTTCTCTAACTTCTTGACGTGCTTGACCAGGTGTGGGTTCCAGACTGGTGCTGCATACTCCAGTATGGGCCTAACATACACAGTGTACAGTGTCTTGAACGATTCCTTATTAAGGTATCGGAACGCTATACTCAGGTTTGCCAGGCGCCCGTATGCTGCAGCAGTTATTTGGTTGATGTGTGCCTCCGGTGACGTGCTCTGTGTTATGGTCACCCCGAGGTCTTTCTCCCTGAGTGAGGTCTGTAGTCTTTGTCCACCTAGCCTATACTCTGTCTGCGGTCTTCTTTGCCCCTCCCCAGTCTTCATGACTTTGCATTTGGCAGGACTGAATTCGAGAAGCCAGTTTCTGGACCACATGTCCAGCCTGTCCAGGTCTCTTTGCAGTCCTGCCTCATCCTCATTCGATTTAATTCTTCTCATCAACTTCACATCATCGGCGAATAGGGACACTTCAGAGTCTATTCCTTCCATCATGTCGTTCGCATATATCAGAAATAGCACTGGTCCTAGAACTGACCCCTGTGGGACCCCGCTCGTCACAGGCGCCCACTGTGATACCTCTTCACGTACCATGACTCGTTGCTGCCTCCCTGTCAGGTATTCCCTGATCCACTGCAATGCCCTCCCTGTTACATGCGCCTGATCCTCCAGCGTCTGCACTAATCTCTTGTGGGGAACTGTGTCAAAGGCCTTCCTGCAGTCTAGGAAAACGCAATCTACCCACCCCTCTCTCTCGTGTCCTACTTCTGTTACCTTGTCATAAAACTCCAGGAGGTTTGTGATACAAGATTTGCCTTCCATGAACCCATGCTGGTTTTCATTTATAATCTTGTTCCGTTCCAGGTGTTCGACCACTCTCCTCCTGATAATCTTCTCCATGACTCTGCACGCAATGCATGTCAGTGACACAGGTCTGTAGTTTAGCGCCTCGTTTCTGTTTTCTTTCTTAAATATGGGGACTACATTTGCTGTCTTCCATTTCTCAGGTAGTTGCCCAGTTTCAAGGGATGTGTTGAAGATTGTGGTTAGAGGCACGCACAGCATCTCTGCTCCTTCTCTAAGGACCCATGGGGAGATGTTGTCCGGTCCCATCGCCTTTGAGGTGTCAAGGTCACTTAGGAGCTCCTTCACCTCCTCCTCGGTTGTTCGTATGTCATCCAACACTTGTTGGTATATTCCCTCTTGATGTTCCCTTCTATGCTGTCTTCCCACAGCCCTTCCTGTCTCTACTGTAAAAACTTCCTTAAATCTCCTGTTTAGCTCCTCATATACCTCCTGGTCATTTCTTGTGAGTTCTACCCCTTCTGTCCTTAATCTGATCACCTGGTCTTTGACTGTTGTCTTCCTCCTGATGTGGCTATACAACAGTTTCGGGTCAGTCTTGATTTTCGATGCTATGTCAGTTTCATACTGTCGCTGGGCCTCCCTCCTTACCTGTGCGTACTCGTTCCTGGCTCTGCGACTGATCTCCCTATTTTCGTGTGTTCTCTGCCTTCTGTACTTTTTCCATTCTCTATTGCACTTTGTTTTTGCCTCCTTACACCGTCGGGTAAACCAGGGGCTCGTTCTGGTCTTCCCGTTGTTTCTGTTGCCCTTGGGAATAAACCTTTCCACTGCCTCCTTGCGTTTTGTTGTTACATATTCCATCATTTCATTTACTGGCTTTCCTGCCAGTTCTCTGTCCCACGGGACCTCCTGCAGGAAGTTCTTCAACCCTATGTAGTCCCCTCTTTTATAGTCAGGCTTTTCCCATTCAACTCCTGTTACTCTCTCCACTTGCAACTCTACTGTATATTCAAATCACAGAACCACGTGGTCGCTAGCTCCTAGGGGACTCTCATACGTGATGTCCTCAATGTCTGAACTGCCCAGGGTGAACACAAGGTCCAATCTTGCTGGTGTGTGTGTGTGTGTGTGTGTGTGTGTGTGTGTGTGCATGTGTGTGGTGCCGAATAGGTAAAAGTTACGATGTTGCCTTAAATAGCACCGCTTTTCTTGCCGAATTAGGCAAGCGAAAACGCAAACACACACATCTCACACCTTTCCTCTGGAAAAAAAACCCCACTAACAACAAAAGATCATAAAACTTTACCAAACAATTATCAACGAAGCTCCGCAAAACGGTGTCTCGTTTCTTTCCTTTATTGAACCTCTTTCTCTCTTTTATTCTCCACTAAATTCACAAAATTTCTTGGTAAAGGAAGATTCTTGTGGCGGCCGTTTGAAATTATGTGTTACACCGTTCCTTCTTCATTGGAGAAAAGGCTTTATTGGCCTTGCCTTTTGTCTGCCTCCTTGCAACCGCCGGGTAATTTGCAACCTTTCCTAAAGTATGACTGAAAGTTTTTGCAATGCAGATATCGTATGAGTCTATAAAATCGCTTATCCTGTTATCACTGGCATTTTTTTTCCACTCCTTAAGTGCCTTGGTATAAATTCACCTTGATCATGTAATGTCATTTTCTGTATTTTACTTCATGTTATTGTGCGTCAGGACAAATAATAATAATAATAATAATAATAATAATAATAATAATAATAATAATAATAATAATAATAATTATAATAATACTAAACCAATACTATCACTACTATCAATAATAATTATTTTAATAATAATAATAATAATAATAATAATAATAATAATAATAATAATAATAATAATAAGACTGCCATCCCCACGAGCCCCTTTGAGGCGGGGTAGATGGCAGACCAGAGGCCTAGCTTCTCTCTACGAGCCCCGTGAGGGTGGGGAATGTGGCTAGGCCTGGGGACACTTGGTCCCAAAGATGAGGAGGTACTGTACCTCCTCCCATGGGAGACTTAAGTCTCGAGACACTCCCCAGATAGGGAGCCAAGGCCGGGTCACCACTACTTGGAAAAGACCCGGGCCGGGAGAATACCGGCGAATAAAAAAAAAGAAAAAAGAATAATAATAACAATAATAACAATAAAGTACTATTTAGAACGAAACGTCGACCATCAAACACAATTTGGGGAAAAACGTCTTCTTCACCATCATCATTGCTTGTCGGCTACTGGTTATATTCAAAATAATCATTTGGTCTGAATGACGGTATAATTTTTAATATAACAGCTGGGAGACAAGTCACTTGATGTTTCCTTAAAGTTCACCTGTGAAAAGTTATATATGAAAAATCAATTTGTACTCTGCACTCTGCAAATGTATCAAAATAATAATAATAATAATAATAATAATAATAATAATAATAATAATAATAATAATAATAATAATAATAATAATAATATTATTATTATTATTATTATTATTATTATTATTATTATTACTATTATTACTTTTATTATTTTATTAATATTATGAATAGTAGTAGTAGTAATAGTAATTAAAATAATAATAATAATAATAATAATAATAATAATAATAGCGTGAAGCGATAAAACCCCTTTTATCATTCCCCGCCAAGTGTGCTTAAGGTTCGAACCTACGTTCGCTAATCAGACGTGCTACCTACGAGCACTCACCTAGTTGTGTCGAAAAGAGCATTAACTCCCAATAAATACCTACACTGAAGTAAATAGGTCTATGTTAGATTATTAAAATAAAATAAGGGGGAAAAAACGGGATGCGGTAAAAATAAATCTCAGCGGTTGAAACAATAAAAACTGTCTTGGTAAGAACCCAGAGAAGTGAATTTAGCATTGTGCATATCTCAGCACAGGCACAAAATCTTTGTGGGCGACGGCGGCACCGTGCCAAAACAAACTGTTGTCTCTTTGCATCCACCTTATTTAACGCAGCCATAAAATACGAAGCCGTTATCACGAAAGGTTGCGTCGCTGCCCTCCTCGTTGTTGTGGGGTTTTACAGTCGCTGTCGTGGAGTTGTTTGCTAGTAAGTGGAGACTGCAGACTTGTAGAGGGGAGGTCGTAGTGCTACACGGCAGCCAGGAATTCTTGGTGGCTTTAAATGATCCAGAAAGAGCTCCATTTGGAAGTATATTGTGAATAGGAGCACCAGCGTAAATGTTTTTAAGTTCCTTCTCTCATGAGAGAGTTTGTTTGCCTCTGTCTCTGTTGCTTTAGTTTTTTCTTTCAGTTTCTTTGTCTGTTGTAGAGCTTTTCTTCTCTTTCACTCGTTTACATTTTCAATTTTCACTTCCATCATGACAAAAATTCGAAATCCTTTGCGAATTGTGTGGGAATTTTTTTTTTCTCTTAGGCATAGGGCAGAATCTGCACCCGAGCACATCAATCATTTACGTTAGTTGAGAAAGCCTTGTCCTATAAGGTATAATATTGTGCTTAAAAGTGTTCATTTGCTTACATTACCAACAACCATGCATAAAATATTCACGAACATTAAGAGTTTCCTCCGCTCAAGTGTCGCATTTCCCAGCCCATCCTCACAGCACTCGTGGAAAAAAAGTGCTGATTTCAATGTTGCTTGGGCTTGTTGAGACATGCGGCATCAGTTTTTGTTTAATATGCCTTTTCACAGGTATACGTAAACCATCTTACAGATTGGAGCTGAGCCCCAGATGATATTTTGATACCTCAGGTGTCTCAAAAATATACCTGAGTGACTGGTTGGGGGAAAACAGGAGTGTACCAATCACGAGTCGTGTAAGGATTGTTCTTTCTCCAAGGATACCAGTTAATAATAGCTGGGTAAACTCTAATTCAAGGCAGGTAAATTAGCTTATTTTACATTACGTTAATTTTTGCAAGGAGCTAGCAGAGATAATTCTATGAGAGATATCAAAGCTCGTCAACAACTGTCTGACCTCGTAAGTGAGATACATATGAGGTAATTTTGAGGTGGTCACTTCCTCAGCCTGTCCAGGGAAGTTGCCACCTCCTTTCATGGCTGAGGGACTGATCACCTCAAGATTACCTCTCCACGATAAAGATAATGGACCCATTGATAATGATTCTGCAATTATTCTATTTTCATTGAAGTCATTATAGTTTACCCTCCTAGGGTGAATTCAGTTTTCTGTTTATATTCAATGTTGTGGTTTGTTTCGGAAAGTAACTGCTTTCTGCATGACATATATCCTCATCTACTTGCTTTTTTGGGTTGCATAATTTTTAAAAAATCTTATATTCTTTTATTTTCTATTTAAAACTATGGCTGCACATTATCATGTTAAGTTCCAGAATATGATTCCTGATGATAATGGATTTATCACCAAAACATTGATTTACTCTACACTAAATATCACATAACAGTATGAAGATAATACAGTCTTTCCCTACTCCCCCCCAAAAATGAGAGTTGTTTATGCATAAAATTGTTTGGCCTGTTGAATACCCAATGAAATTAAACTTATTCAGCACATACCTGTTTACTCTGTGAAAGAAATATGGCGAATCATGAAAAGAGACGTAGACAACATCCTTCACTGCCTTGTCTACACGGTCGTCATGAGCATCTACACGAGGCCTCCACGGTGACCATGTTAAAAACCGATTTCCACTTACTTAATAGATAATGGGAGGGGGGGAGGATTTTTATACTAATGTCGTATTACAATAAGAAAATCGATATACTCATGCAATATTATACTGACTGCTGTGAAAAAAAGCGTTGCATTTACAGTTTGCAGAAGATGGGATTCAGTAAATGCAACGCTTTTTTTTTCACAGCAGTCAGTATAATATTGCATGAGTATATCGATTTTCTTATTGTAATACGACATTAGTATAAAAATCCTCCCCCCCTCCCATTATCTATTTAGTGGAAATCGGTTTTTAACATGGTCACCGTGGAGGCCTCGTGTAATATTATACTGACTGCTGTGAAAAAAAAGCGTTGCATTTACAGTTTGTAGAAGATGGGATTCACGCCGGGTCACCATCTGGAGAAGACCCGGGCCGGAATTACCGGCAAATCTCTAATGAATGAAATGATGGGATTCAGTCGGTCTTCTTGGACGGTGCGAGGCAGCCTTTGAGGACGGTGTGAGCCTCACCGGAGGAAGGTGTTGGCCCGACTCTCCTGCACCCTGCACCTGCAGGACGTCGCTGTGGTGGGAGTCCTCCTCCACCAGGTCCATATCCTTCTTTGTCCTCCTCTTCCTCAACACAATTCCGTCCTCTACCTTATGTCGCCTCTCCGTCTCCTCCAGTTCTTTCTTCTCTTTCTCCTTTCTCTTGTCCCCTCAAGGAAGGTTCCTTGATGTTGGTGAGGGGCTCTTGATTTAGGGAATTGGATCTGTGCTCCAGTTCCCCGAATTAAGCCTGAATGCCTTCCACATCCCCCCCCCAGGCGCTGTATAATCCGCCGGGTTTAGCGCTTCCCCTTTGATTATAATAATAATAATAATCCTTTCTCTTGTACAGAGCTTCCCATGCAACCTCGTCCTGCTCTTCAATTCTTTCCTGCTCTGCCATTCTCTGTTCCAGCTCCTTTCTCTTCTGTTTTTCCTCCTTTTGCTGTTGCTTCTCCTGTTCCGACGTCACTTCCACCTCCTCGACCTCAACCCAATCCGAGAGATAATTCATAATTTATTACCGATAAAAGAATAATAAATATTTAATTTAAAAAACTAGAACAGATGTAAAAGCTTCGAAGATGTGAACATTTTTCAAGTCTACAAATACGGGTTTGTCGATTTTTTTTTTTTCAAATATTTTAGAGAGATTGTCTGTCTTCTACAATTTTTGGTTTACCTCCTAGTTACACAAGGAGGTAAACCACCAAACTGGTTCACACGAGGTGAATATTTCCACATATAAAAAATAATAATCTTTAGTTTCCCATTCGCAACGAGAAGTCAGTATCCGCCCACTATAAAGTATGGATTTGTCCTTGGTTAATTCATATCGGATTAACGCTTATATTATTATTATTATTATTATTATTATTATTATTATTATTATTATTATTATTATTATTATTATTATTATTATTATTATTATTATTATTATTATTAATTGAGGAACGATGGATGACTCTATGCTTCGTGAAACCTATAGGGGTGGATCCTCATGGTGAAGAGCTCTTCGTCCAACGAATTAGAGTTACCTTTTCGCTGAATCAAATCTGATTTTCTTCCAGTCTTCAGGAGCTTTTTGACCCTTCGTAATAATAATAATAATAATAATAATAATAATAATAATAATAATAATAATAATAATAATAATAATAATAATAATAATAATATATTATCTTCCAGGGAGGTTTGAGATTATTGGTTTCCCTTGACGAAGAGACTCCTCTAGAAACACTCACAAAAAAATGCATCATTTCAACTTAAAGGTGTGGACAGAGTTGTCGAGAAGGAGCACACCTTGCTCCCGGCTTCTTGATTTCCCAGTAGGTGTATGTGAGTATGTGGTGTGTTTGTGTGTGTGTGTACTCACCTAGTTGTGGTTGCAGGGGTCGAGTCATAGCTCCTGGCCCCCCCTCTTCACTGGTCGCTACTGGGTCGCTCTCCCTGAACCATGAGCTTTATCATACCTCTGCTTAAAGCTATGTATGGATCTTGCCTCCACTACATCGCTTCCCAAACTATTCCACTTCCTGACTACTCTGTGACTGACGAAATACTTCCTAACATCCCTGTGATTCATCTATGTCTTCAACTTCCAACTGTTGTCCCCTTGTTGCTGTGTCCCATCTCTGGAACATCCTGTCTTTGTCCACCTTCTCAATTCCTCTCAGTATTTTATATGTCGTTACCATGTCCCCCCAAATCTCTCCTGTCCTCGAGTGTCGTCAGGTTGATTTCCCTTAACTTCTCCTAGTAGGACATACCCCTTAGCTCTGGGACTAGTCTTGTTGCAAACCTTTGCACTTTCTCTAGTTTCTTTATGTGCTTGGCTAGGTGTGGGTTCCAAACTGGTGCCCCATACTCCTATATGGGCCTAACGTACACGGTGTACAGGGTCCTGAACGATTCCTTATTAAGATGTCGGAATGCTGTTCTGAGGTTTTCTAGACGCCCATATGCTGCAGCAGTTATTTGGTTGATGTGCGCTTCAGGAGATGTGCCTGGTGTTATACTTACCCCAAGATCTTTTTCGTTGAATGAAGTTTGTAGTCTCTGGCCCCTAGACTGTACTCCGTCTGCGGTCTTCTTTGCCCTTCCCCAATCATCATGACTTTGCACTTGGTGGGGTTGAACTCCAGGAGCCAATTGCTGGATCAGGTCTGCAGCCTGTCCAGATCCCTTTGTAGTTCTTCTCATCAACTTCACATCATCTACAAACAGGGGCACTTCGGAGTCTATTCCTTCCGTCATGTCGTTCACAAATACCAGAAACAGCACTGGTCCTAGGACTGACCCCTGTGGGACCCCACTCGTCACAGGTGCCCACTCTGACACCTCGCCACGTACCATGACTCGCTGCTGTCTTCCTGACAAGTATTCCCTGGTCCATTGTAGTGCCTTCCCTGTTATCCCTGCTTGGTCATCCAGTTTTTGCACTAATCTCTTGTGTGGAACTGTGTCAAATGCATTCTTACAGTCCAAGAAAATGCAATCTACCCACCCATCTCTCTCTTGTCTTGCTGCTGCCACCCTGTCATAGAACTCCAGTAGGTTTGTGACACAGGATTTCCAGTCCCTGAAACCATGTTGGCTGCTGTTGATGAGATCATTCCTTTCTAGATGTTCCACCACTCTTCTTCTGATAATCTTCTCCATGACTTTGCATACTATACATGTCAGTGACGTTGGTCTGTAGTTTAGTGCTTCATGTCTGTCTCCTTTTTTTAAAAATTCGGACTACATTTGCTGTCTTCTATACCTCAGGCAATCTCCCTGTTTCGATAGATGTGTTGAATATTGTTGTTAGGGGTACACATAGCGCCTCTGCTCCCTCTCTCAGGACCCATGGAGAGATATTATTCGGACCCATTGCGTTTGAGATATCTAGCTCACTCAGAAGCCTCTTCACTTCTTCCTCGGTTGTGTGTATTGTGTCCCACACTTGGTGGTGTACCCCACCTCTCCGTCTTTCTGGAGTCGATTCTGTCTCCTCTGTGAACACTTCTTTGAATCTCGTGTTGAGTTCCTCACATACTTCGCGGTCGTTTCTTGTTGTCTCTCCTCCTTCCTTCATTAGCCTGATTACCTAGTCCTTGACTGTTGTTTTCCTCCTGATGTGGCTGTAAAACAGCTTCGGGTCAGATTTGGCTTTCGCTGCTATGTCGTTTTCATATTGTCGTTGGGCCTTCCTTATTACCTGTGCATATTCATTTCTGGTTCTACAACTGCTCTCCTTATTCTCCTGGGTCCTTTGCCTTCTGTACTTCTTCCATTTCCTAGCACACTTGGTTTTTGCCTTCCTGCACCTTTGGGCGAACCATGGGCTCATCCTGGCTTTTTCATTATTCCTGTTACCCTCGGGTACAAACCTCTCCTCAGCTTCCTTGCATATTGTTGTTACATATTCCATCAACTCATTTACTGGCTTCCCTGCCAGTTCTACGTCCCACTGAACCCCGTTCAGGAAGTGTGTGTGTGTGTGTGTGTGTGTGTGTGTGTGTGTGTGTCTCCTCTGTTATCTTGAATGTTATACATACATGTATATGTGATTAATTATAAAATTATAATATGTGTATTAATATAATAATAATAATAATAATAATAATAATAATAATAATAATAATAAATAAATAAATAAATAAATAAATATAAGGCAGACATATGAATTGTTTACATCTCTGCTAAATGTTTTTCATTAGGTCATTTAGTAAGCAGTTTTGTTTTGTTAATGCAATACGGATCTCATTAAGATGATTTCGTTGGGTGGATATTCATGGACTTGTACGAGATACCTGGAGTTGAGAAGCGGCTCTTGGAGGTGGAGGCGATGAGCAAGAGCCAGGAAAAGCCCACCAAACAATAGAAATACGAGCAAAAGAGGAAAAAGAAGAAATGGTAGAGCAGAGGACGAACACGACTGGCCAGCTTTGCATAAGAGGAAGAAGAAAGAAAAGGAAGATCTAGAGGTAACGGAGTTGCGAAACAAGGTAGACGAAGGATTGACGTTGAGGACGAAGAATTTCAAGGATTAGTTGGATCTGGTGCAGGACTCCTACAGCGGCGCGTTGGAGAAAAGGACTTGTCTCACAGCGACGTCCTACAGGAGCAGGTAGGAGGGAGCCACAGGCCTCCTCCACGAACCCCCCCCCCCCCACACTGTAATCACACAAACTGTCTCGCTCTACCCTCCTCCCCTCTCAAAAAAAGACTAATATATTGCATCTACAATAATTGCCTTTAAAACGTTTCTCTTTTTTTACCGCAGCCTAGCTGTGTGAGTAAAGCTACCGTCACGCAATTAGCTGACAGAGAGTCAAGCCTCGTTTACTACGGGTGTAGTGCCTTACACTAATAACTAAATTAATTTCGGTGCAATGACTAATATTTTCGTTATTAAACTGATTCTTTACCATAATTTGTTTGTTTTGAAGTTAGAAACCTGCCACAGTTTGGTAAATGATTCAAAACCACTTGTTTCGTGGTTTTATTGCTATATAGACTGCATGTGGAGGCGGGTATTCAAACAGGAGGAAGCTGAAATTAATCCTTGAGCACACACCTGCTACGAGTGTCCTCGCAACATGAAACAAGCCTAGTTCGCTAGGCTCATATTGTTTGTAAGCACTTGAGGCGGGACAATGTGTCGTGGGATCGAATCTTCGCCTGCCGCAGTAAAGTTTTTCATGACATTTGAATTCACACCATCATATCCACAAGTAACACAGAAGAATTTTTTTAGCTTTTTTTTTGGTTAACTTAATTCTATAAAAATGCTGAAATTTAACTAAAAACAATACAGAGACTTCAGAGAAGATTTCTTTTTGGTTTAGCGTTTTACCTATCAGTCAGTCATTAAACAATAGTTAATAACGTCATAACAATTATTCCGGTTCATTAAGCATTGCGTAATGACCATTAATCGGTGAAGGGGGAAAACCAAGGCATCAAAAGGGCATCAAAAGGCTACCAATTTGCATATAAATGAATCACACTGGACGCTGTCATTATACTTCAAAGTTTGATCCTTGCAATTCATGAATAAAATCACTCTGCTCGGTATTTTGATGACGTCATGAAATAAATTCTGCAAATGCCACGCAAAACTCATTCAGTGAGGGACATGAGTCCTTGACTGTCATCCTAAGTGTTGTCCTTCACCCTTACAGTGGAAAAGGTATGACTACAGCTCCTCCTCTGAGTTCACACGGTAAGAAAGCTGAGGACTTTGCTGACATTGCTCTACAAGAGTACACTCAGGTGAAGGGTAGGTGTGACTGGGAGGTGGTGGCGAAGGTCCTTGAGCTGTGTTGGAGCTGACCTCACTGCTGACAATAACGTGCCATAAATACAACCTCACATCGCAGGAAGATGCTATAAATCCTCCTGGGTCGCCTGTGCTGACGTCTACACGATCGTAAATAAACCACACACAAAAGGCGTATGTTGCACAGCAATCTTTTATTAGGGCAACGTTTCGCTCTGTGTAGAGTCTTACCAAGTAATGATAAAACTGTACCCAGAGAGAAATGTTGCTCAGATAAAAGTTTTTCTGCAATATATGTCAATTTCTTCAGATGTTGCAGGTGTATGGTGTAGGGGGTAGGTTACTGAAAGCAGTGAAGAGTTTTTACGAGGATAGTGAGGCTCAACTTAGAGTATGTAGGAAAGAGGGAAATTATTTCCCAGTAAAAGTAGGCCTTAGACAAGGATGTGTGATGTCACCGTGGTTGTTTAATATATTTATGGATGGGGTTGTAAGAGAAGTAAATGCGAGGGTCTTGGCAAGAGGCGTGGAGTTAAAAGATAAAGAATCACACATAAAGTGGGAGTTGTCACAGTTGCTCTTTGCTGATGACACTGTGCTCTTGGGAGATTCTGAAGAGAAGTTGCAGAGATTGGTGGATGAATTTGGTAGGGTGAGCAAAAGAAGAAAATTAAAAGTGAATACAAGAAAGAGTAAGGTTATGAGGATAACAAAAAGATTAGATGATGAAAGATTGGATATCAGATTGGAGGGAGAGAGTA
Organism: Cherax quadricarinatus; assembly: GCF_038502225.1. Classification (NCBI taxonomy): domain Eukaryota; kingdom Metazoa; phylum Arthropoda; class Malacostraca; order Decapoda; family Parastacidae; genus Cherax; species Cherax quadricarinatus. The sequence continues at coordinate 6,113,355 of NC_091354.1, forward strand.
TGGAGGAGGTGAATGTATTCAGATATTTGGGAGTGGACGTGTCAGCGGATGGGTCTATGAAAGATGAGGTGAATCATAGAATTGATGAGGGGAAAAGGGTGAGTGGTGCACTTAGGAGTCTGTGGAGACAAAGAACTTTGTCCTTGGAGGCAAAGAGGGGAATGTATGAGAGTATAGTTTTACCAACGCTCTTATATGGGTGTGAAGCATGGGTGATGAATGTTGCAGCGAGGAGAAGGCTGGAGGCAGTGGAGATGTCATGTCTGAGGGCAATGTGTGGTGTGAATATAATGCAGAGAATTCGTAGTTTGGAAGTTAGGAGGAGGTGCGGGATTACCAAAACTGTTGTCCAGAGGGCTGAGGAAGGGTTGTTGAGGTGGTTCGGACATGTAGAGAGAATGGAGCGAAACAGAGTGACTTCAAGAGTGTATCAGTCGGTAGTGGAAGGAAGGCGGGGTAGGGGTCGGCCTAGGAAAGGTTGGAGGGAGGGGGTAAAGGAGGTTTTGTGTTCGAGGGGCTTGGACTTCCAGCAGGCATGCGTGAGCGTGTTTGATAGGAGTGAATGGGGACAAATGGTTTTTAATACTTGGCGTGCTGTTGGAGTGTGAGCAAAGTAACATTTATGAAGGGGTTCAGGGAAACCGGCAGGCCGGACTTGAGTCCTGGAGATGGGAAGTACAGTGCCTGCACTCTGAAGGAGGGGTGTTAATGTTGCAGTTTAAAAACTGTAGTGTAAAGCACCCTTCTGGCAAGACAGTGATGGAGTGAATGATGGTGAAAGTTTTTCTTTTTCGGGCCACCCTGCCTTGGTGGGAATCGGCCAGTGTGATATTAAAAAAATAATAAATAATTCTTCACTATTGTTGACAGCACTACATTTGGATACAAACTTCACCAATATGGTAGGATATAGGTCTACTGTGCCGTGGCTACCTACGGCAGTACTACCTGGTCCTAGAGGCTACACATTCCCACACACACACACACACACACACACGCGCGCGCGCGCGCGCGCGTGTAGTGCCCAAAGATGCTCCAAGTCTTCCACCGACGATAAATTTTCTGAGTGGCATCTTCTGTGCTGAGTCGTCAAGACGTTTTTCCGTAGGAAAACATCTCTGGGGAAGCAACATTTTCAAGAATATTTAGTGGTTAGAGAATATATATTTGGGCACTTCAAAGAAACGAAAGACGATGTGAAGTTTTAAATACATAAAGTTATCTAAGAAAATTGCAGACTTCTATGTAATTTTTAATTATTACTCATTTCTCCTGATATTCCTACATTCTTTTCTCACACACTCAAACACACTCTCACTCACACTCTCTCATTCAAGGGCAAGATAATTAATACTGGAGAGAGCATGAGAGGCTCTATGACCTGTGAGGAAAGTAACTTCAAATATATAAAAAAAAAATCTTAGGGTGAATATCACTTAATAATATAATAATAATAATAATAATAATATCTTTATTTACTACAAGTACATGTACAAGGTATACAGTCCTAGCTGACAACAATGACATACTACTATATAGAAAGTCCCTTGTTATGCTCCGCATTTCGGGCAAATTAGGTCAGTGTCCCAGGATGCGACCCACACCAGTCGACTAACACCCAGGTACCCATTTTACTGATGGGGAACATAGACAACAGGTGGAAAGAAACACGTCCAATGTTTCTACTCTGGCTGGGAATCGAACCCAGGCCCTCGCCGTGTGAAGCGAAAGCGTTAACCACCAGGCCACCAGAGCCCTTAGTCCATCTCAGCAGAAACACACTTGAACCGCAACACACGGGCATCATAAGCAAGGTTGGTAAACCAAAAACCTGTTTTAGGAACCTAAACAAAAAGAATTTTGCAGCAGCATACACTACATAATACATATATCAGAACTATCTTCATGTGTGCTCCACTCACGGCGGCTTCTCCCGATCAAGTCCATACGTCTTTATATACCCAAATATGTAACAAATCCGTAGAGAAAATTTAAATGCATACAGAAGCGTCACTGAAGATCAGAAGCTTTTATCCAGGTTTATTCCGCATTTGAGGAGACATACCATGGGGAAAGAATGAATGAATTGTGACAATCGCCAAGACACTGTTGATCATATGATAAGCAGACGAGGCACAGTTATATGATAAATAGATGAGTATGCAGCACCAAACAGGCCCATATTGGAATATGCGGCACCAGTTTGGTGTTGCATACTTCAATATGGGCCTGACATAAACGGTGTACAGAGTCTTGAACGATTCCTTACTGAGGTGTCGGAACGCTATTCTTAGGTTTGCCTGGAGCCCATATGCTGCAGCAGTTATTTGGTTGATGTGCGCCTCAGGAGATGTGCTCAGGAAGTAATCCTTTAGTGAGCGGGCCATAAAAATGTAACTTAAGCTACGTCAGTTACAAATTCTATGTACAGCTTTAAGAGTAAATATGACGGGCTAGAAGGAGGAGCTATGAAATGAAACGCTCGCCACATGGGCACCTGAAAACTTGGTGAATTTACACTACTTAGTTGATTACGCTGATTTGATCACAAACATTATCAGTGACAAAAATTAGTAGCTACCTACGCAGGCGTGCTGGCTATTATTGTAGACATAATTCTAGCAGCTCTGTTTCGCAATTTAAAAAAAAAGTCTTGGAAATACCTTTTTTATATTACACCCTCTAGCCTTTCTCCTAAATCGATTTTCGACTTTCTATTCTAAAGGCAGGAGGAAATCCGGTATGTCTGTGGCTTTCTTAATGAGCGTCGTCTTCAGTAACCTCTTCACGCACTACCAGCAGACGGGTCCGTTTAGAGAAGATATATTAATAATTGCCAGAAGACAGATTGATGTACAGGCCGACGGCTTGAATAACATTTAGTAATCTGCTTAACCTAACAACTGTATTCTTACAATCACGGTAAACCAACAAAGAAAATGGACGAAACGGACAAATACTGTATAGGATACAATCAGTCGGTCTTCATCTCGGAGGGAGCGTGACAGTGTTTGATGAGTGTGCTGGCCTCGTGGAGGAGGCTGGCGGCCCCTTGCTGCCCCGTGTCGCTCTGGGACAAGTCCTCCTTCGCCACGTCCGTCTCCTTCTTGAAGCTCCTCTTCCTCAAGGTCATTCCCTCCAGCTTGTGACGCCTCTCCGTCTCCTCCAGTTCCCTCTTCTCTTTCTCCTTCCTTTGGTAAAGGGCTTGCCATGCCCGTTCGTCCTCCTCCTCAATCCTCTTCTGCTCTTGTAGCCTCTCTTCTTCCTCGCATGGCTGCAGCTTCCTTCGAAGCGTCGCCCGTAACCTCTCCACTGCACACCACGTCTCCTCCTTCAGGTACCCGACTTCCTGACTCAAGAAGTAAATGTATGACCCAACGAGAATTGTCTCCATGAAAACCATATTGTACTTAAAATACAAAATATAATGTTTTAAGATTACCTACTGAGTAAAACAAACTTGTTTAACCCACGGAAAAGATTTTTAATATAGATGAACATTTCGATGTTTGTATAAAGAGGAGTGATTGGTGGAATGATGAAGTAAAGGGTGTGATAAAAGAGAAAAAGGTAGCTTATGAGAGGTTTTTACAAAGCAGAAGTGTTATAAGAAGAGCAGAATATATGGAGAGTAAAAGAAAGGTAAAGAGAGTGGTGAGAGAGTGCAAAAGGAGAGCAGATGATAGAGTGGGAGAGGCACTGTCAAGAAATTTTAATGAAAATAAGAAAAAATTTTGGAGTGAGTTAAACAAGTTAAGAAAGCCAAGGGAAAATATGGATTTGTCAGTTAAAAACAGAGTAGGGGAGTTAGTAGATGGGGAGATGGAGGTATTAGGTAGATGGCGAGAATATTTTGAGGAACTTTTAAATGTTAAGGAAGAAACAGAGGCAGTAATTTCATGCACTGGTCAGGGAGGTATACCATCTTTTAGGAGTGAAGAAGAGCAGAATGTAAGTGTGGGGGAGGTACGTGAGGCATTACGTAAAATGAAAGGGGGTAAAGCAGCTGGAACTGATGGGATCATGACAGAAATGTTAAAAGCAGGGGGGGATATAGTGTTGGAGTGGTTGGTACTTTTGTTCAATAAATGTATGAAAGAGGGGAAGGTACCTAGGGATTGGCGGAGAGCATGTATAGTCCCTTTATATAAAGGGAAAGGGGACAAAAGAGACTGTAAAAATTATAGAGGAATAAGCTTACTGAGTATACCAGGAAAAGTGTACGGTAGGGTTATAATTGAAAGAATTAGAGGTAAGACAGAATGTAGGATTGCGGATGAGCAAGGAGGTTTCAGAGTGGGTAGGGGATGTGTAGATCAAGTGTTTACATTGAAGCATATATGTGAACAGTATTTAGATAAAGGTAGGGAAGTTTTTATTGCATTTATGGATTTAGAAAAGGCATATGATAGAGTGGATAGAGGAGCAATGTGGCAGATGTTGCAAGTATATGGAATAGGTGGTAAGTTATTAAATGCTGTAAAGAGTTTTTATGAGGATAGTGAGGCTCAGGTTAGGGTGTGTAGAAGAGAGGGAGACTATTTCCCGGTAAAAGTAGGTCTTAGACAGGGATGTGTAATGTCACCATGGTTGTTTAATATATTTATAGATGGGGTTGTAAAGGAAGTAAATGCTAGGGTTTTCGGGAGAGGGGTGGGATTAAATTTTGGGGAATCAAATTCAAAATGGGAATTGACACAGTTACTTTTTGCTGATGATACTGTGCTTATGGGAGATTCTAAAGAAAAATTGCAAAGGTTAGTGGATGAGTTTGGGAATGTGTGTAAAGGTAGAAAGCTGAAAGTGAACATAGAAAAGAGTAAGGTGATGAGGGTGTCAAATGATTTAGATAAAGAAAAATTGGATATCAAATTGGGGAGGAGGAGTATGGAAGAAGTGAATGTTTTCAGATACTTGGGAGTTGACGTGTCGGCGGATGGATTTATGAAGGATGAGGTTAATCATAGAATTGATGAGGGAAAAAAGGTGAGTGGTGCGTTGAGGTATATGTGGAGTCAAAAAACGTTATCTATGGAGGCAAAGAAGGGAATGTATGAAAGTATAGTAGTACCAACACTCTTATATGGATGTGAAGCTTGGGTGGTAAATGCAGCAGCGAGGAGACGGTTGGAGGCAGTGGAGATGTCCTGTTTAAGGGCAATGTGTGGTGTAAATATTATGCAGAAAATTCGGAGTGTGGAAATTAGGAGAAGGTGTGGAGTTAATAAAAGTATTAGTCAGAGGGCAGAAGAGGGGTTGTTGAGGTGGTTTGGTCATTTAGAGAGAATGGGTCAAAGTAGAATGACATGGAAAGCATATAAATCTATAGGGGAAGGAAGGAGGGGTAGGGGTCGTCCTCGAAAGGGTTGTAGAGAGGGGGTAAAGGAGGTTTTGTGGGCGAGGGGCTTGGACTTCCAGCAAGCGTGCGTGAGCGTGTTAGATAGGAGTGAATGGAGACGAATGGTACTTGGGACCTGACGATCTGTTGGAGTGTGAGCAGGGTAATATTTAGTGAAGGGATTCAGGGAAACCGGTTATTTTCATATAGTCGGACTTGAGTCCTGGAAATGGGAAGTACAATGCCTGCACTTTAAAGGAGGGGTTTGGGATATTGGCAGTTTGGAGGGATATGTTGTGTATCTTTATATGTGTATGCTTCTAGACTGTTGTATTCTGAGCACCTCTGCAAAAACAGTGATAATGTGTGAGTGTGGTGAAAGTGTTGAATGATGATGAAAGTATTTTCTTTTTGGGGATTTTCTTTCTTTTTTGGGTCACCCTGCCTCGGTGGGAGACGGCCTACTTGTTGAAAAAAAAAAAAAAAACATATATATATATAGATATATATATATATAGATATATATATATAGATATATATCTCTCTATATATATATATATATATATATATATATATATATATGTGTATATATATATATATGTATATATATATATATGTATATATATATATATATGTATATATATATATATATGTATATATATATATATGTATATATAATATAGGGAGGTACCACCTCTAGAACTGTCATGGGGACCCTCATCCTCAGAGAAAAGAATAAACTTGTTTCAGGGAAAACTCAAGATTCTCCCTGAAGCTGTTTGAGAATTTTCTCCTACCACCCCCTATATTATGTATATATATTTTATTTAAAGACAAAATACATTGACGAAACATTCACAAAAATATGATACAAAGTAAAACAACATAGGTAACTCAGAGCTACATCTCGAATACTTCGTCCAGCTCCCCTGCGGTGGGCCGCGTGCCCAGAATGCTGCAGGCATTTCCTCTCTGGATCGCAACACTGAGTCTCTGAAAGAGGAAGCTGGTCGCCCTGTGGTCCTTGGTTTCTGTGATGAGCTTTTCACCCAGCTCTTTGAGGAACTTTAGAGCACACTTGCCCCATGCTCCAAGGGTCTCCGACCCTATTGGAATGAAGTTATAGCAAGGGGGAAGGTCTTCATATTTTCGGATCTTCTGGGTCTCCCTGTGGCTGGCAGCTCCACCCCCTTCCACTACAGAGTATGGCAAGTAGGTGTCTGCCAATGTGGCAGCACAGGTGTAGTCCCAGGCAATCTGCTTTCCATCCTTCCAGGGTAGCATAGTGGCTCCATCAGGACGCTTTTGACTTCCATCAGACCTCTGTACTTGGGGTTCCCGTTGAGCTGGGCAACGGGCTGTGGCGAGGCTTCTCTTTATTATGTCATTGATCTCCTCATGTCTGGCATACTTCCCTTCTGCTGTGTGACACACGAGACCATGGAGTCCGAATTGATCAGCTGTCGCCCTGCCGCAAATACACCTATGTTCGATGAGGATGGGGGCGGCTAGGCGAAGAGCAACACCAATCCGAATGGCCTGTGGGTCGAGACGGGTGCCCAGGGAGGAATTGGGAACAGCTAACAGGAAATCTCCTGAGTGTGGTGCCTTCACTGCCAGGAGACGAGCTTTGTTCTTTCCTGAAGCATTGGAGAGCATTGTGTTGGCGATTTTTTCCATGATCGGTTTGCCCCAGTGGGACTGTTTGTGCTGTTTGGGAGGAGCTGGTCTACTGGAGGAGTCTGTAAGGGTGTCCCACCGAATTGCTGCTTCAGTAAACCTGGGGTCTTGAGCTCCTACCGAGTCTCTCAAGCGTTCGGGCACTATCTTCTTGACTAATGCACTGGAAGCCAAACACGAAGACAGAAAAGCAGGTAAAGCAACATATATATATATATATATATATATATATATATATATATATATATATATATATATATATATATATATATATATATATATATATATATATAAAGAAAATAGAATAGAATACTTGTCTCTTTGGAACAGTACCCACGGGAACAAAATTTGCGTTACGAAAAGTGGGGTGACATTTCGATAGAACGGAGAATCTGCGTTCTGGAAAGTGATGTAGTGGAGGCAGGATCCATACATAGCTTCAGGAAGAGGTTCGATAAAGTTCATGGGGAAGGAAGAGAGTGGACCTAGTAGCGACCAGCCAAAAGGCGGGGCCAGGAGCTATGAGAGGTGGAAGCTAATCTTCCACTAATCGAACACTATTACATTGTTCTCTGGTTAGTCTCATATATATATATATATATATATATATCTATATATATATATATATATATATATATATATATAGATATATATATATATATATATATATATATATATATATATGTATATGCATATATATATGTATGCACCTGGAGAAGAGAGAAGTGTAGAGGAGAGAGAGAGAGATTTTGGGAAATGTTGAGTGAATGCGTGGGGAGTTTTGTATCAAGTGTGAGAGTAATGGTGGTTGGGGATTTCAATGCTAAAGTGGGTAAAAATGTTATGGAGGGAGTAGTAGGTAAATTTGGGGTGCCAGGGGTAAATGTAAATGGGGAGCCTTTAATTGAGCTATGTGTAGAAAGAGATTTGGTAATAAGTAATACATATTTTATAGCATTAGAACTGGACAAGATTCCAATGCTCTATTTATTCATGTAAGAGATTTTAACCATCCAATTGATTTTCAAAAAGTTGAGAAAGTAGTATCAAGCAAGTCCATGGTCGACAGGAATATAATTGAATCTTGTTTCATAAAAGGCAGTTTTGACAATAATATGAATATTTCCTTTGGTTTATATAAATTAGATCCATTTATAATTAATAGAATTTGGGAAGAATTTAATAATACACTGGACAAATAATTTTTAAATTTTCTTGGGTAGAATAGTTTGTGGGGTGAGTTGTGCAAAGGACCTATCCAAGTTGGGTCGGCGCGCGTCAGGTGTTTAACCGTTGTGGGATCTGATAGTGAGGTGCTGGCCTGACCCCTTATATAGCTTCCTTGTATGCTTTACTTTCATAGTTCCTTGATAATGTGAGCAGTCACGAAAGCGCTTGGAATTTCTCTATTTTTTCAGAGTGGTTTTTTGCATATTCCGAAATCACCTGTTTACTGTGATCTTAGTGCATATATATATATATATATATATATATATATATATATATATATATATATATATATATATATATATATATATATATATATATATATATATATATATATACATATATATATATATATATATATATATATATATATATATATAATATATACATATATAAATATATATATATATATATATATATATATATATATATATATATATATATATATATATATATATATATATATATATATATATATATATATATATATATATATATATATATATATATATATATATATATATATATATATATATATATATATATATATATATATATATATATATATATATATATAGGGTTCACCTCTGGTGTAAATTGTGGGACCTATAGCCTCGGAGAAGTGGATAAAAAGGCTTAAAGGAAGAATATTTGGATTACTTCCTGAAGCCGTTTGAATATTCCACTTCCCCTACATCCCCATATATATATATATATATATATATATATATATATATATATATATATATATATATATATATATATATATATATATATATATATATATATATATATATATATATATATATATATAATGAGGCTAATCAGAGAACAATGTGATAGTATTCGATTAGTGGAAGATTAGCTTCCACCTCTCAAAGCTCCTGGCCCCACCTTTTCGCTGGTCGCTACTCTTCCTTCCTGGTCCACTCTCTTCCTTCCCCATGAACTTTATCGAACCTCTTCTTGAAGCTATGTATGGATCCTGCCTCCACTACATCACTTTCCAGACTTCCACTTTCTGACAGTTCTAGGACGGAAGAAATACGTCCTAACATCCCTGTAACTCATCTGAGTTTTCAATTTCCAGCTGTTACCTCTTGGTTCCGTGTCCCATCTCTGAAACATCCTGACCCAATTCACCTTGTCAGTTCCTCTCAGTATTTTATATGTCGTTATCAAGTGTCCCTAATCCATCTTGTTCTCTAGTGTCGTCAGGTTGATTTCCCTTAACCTCTCTTCATAAGGCATACAACAAAGCTCAGGGACTAGACCTGCTGCAAACCTTTGCACTTATCTAATTTTTTGACGTGTTTGACCAGGTGTGGGTTCCATAATGGTGCTGCATACCACAATGGTGCTGCATACCACAATAGTAGCAGTGACTGTTTCAATAGATTTATTGAAGATTATTGTAAGTGTCACACATAGTGCATCTGCTCCCTCTTTCAGGACCTACAAAGAGATGTTATCTCTGTGAGAGTCAGGGTGACAAAGGCAAAACAGAGGAATACAGCGTGAGAGAGACACGAACGAGAAACACATTGTGAGAAGCAAGACAGAGGAGCACAGTGAGAAACAAAACAGGGAAACGCAGTGAGAGACAACACAGAGGAACACAATGAGTGAGAGACAAGAAAGAAGAACACAGCCTGAAGTTAAATGGCTGGCTATTTAGATCGTCACTCAACGTCATGAGCTGGATTTAGCCGTTAGGGTGAGCTCGGAGTCATGCGTGCGTTCGATTAATCTAACGCATATATATATATATATATATATATATATATATATATATATATATATATATATATATATATATATATATATGTATATATATATATATATATATATATATATATATATATATATATATATATATATATATATATATATATATATATATATATATATATATATATATATATATATATATATATATATATATATATATATATATATATATATATATGTATGTATATATATGTAGACAGCAACCACCCAGGGAAGTACTACCGTCCTGCCAGATGACTGTGAAACAAAAACCTGTAACTGTTTTGCATGATGGTAGGATTGCTGGTTTTCTTTTTCTGTCTCATAAACACGCTAGATAACAGGGATATCTTGCTACTCCTACTTACACTTTGGTCACACTTCACAGACACGCACATGCATATATATATATACATACATCTAGGTTTTTCTCCTTATTCTAAATAGCTCTTGTTCTTTTTTATTTCTTCTATTGTCCATGGGGAAGTGGAAAAGAATCTTTCCTCCGTAAGCCATGCGTGTCGTATGAGGCGACTAAAATGCCGGGAGCAATGGGCTAGTAACCCCTTCTCCTGTATACATTTACTAAAAAAGAGAAGAAGAAAAACTTTATAAAACTGGGTTGTTTAAATGTGCGTGGATGTAGTGCGGATGACAAGAAACAGATGATTGCTGATGTTATGAATGAAAAGAAGTGGGATGTCCTGGCTCTAAGCGAAACAAAGCTGAAGGGGGTAGGAGAGTTTCAGTGGGGGGAAATAAATGGGAATAAATCTGGAGTATCTGAGAGAGTTAGAGCAAAGGAAGGGGTAGCAGTAATGTTAAATGATCAGTTATGGAAGGAGAAAAGAGAATATGAATGTGTAAATTCGAGAATTATGTGGATTAAAGTAAAGGTTGGATGCGAGAAGTGGGTCATAATAAGCGTGTATGCACCTGGAGAAGAGAGGAATGCAGAGGAGAGAGAGAGATTTTGGGAGATGTTAAGTGAATGTATAGGAGCCTTTGAACCAAGTGAGAGAGTAATTGTGGTAGGGGACCTGAATGCTAAAGTAGGAGAAACTTTTAGAGAGGGTGTGGTAGGTAAGTTTGGGGTGCCAGGTGTAAATGATAATGGGAGCCCTTTGATTGAACTTTGTATAGAAAGGGGTTTAGTTATAGGTAATACATATTTTAAGAAAAAGAGGATAAATAAGTATACACGATATGATGTAGGGCGAAATGACAGTAGTTTGTTGGATTATGTATTGGTAGATAAAAGACTGTTGAGTAGACTTCAGGATGTACATGTTTATCGAGGGGCCACAGATATATCAGATCACTTTCTAGTTGTAGCTACACTGAGAGTAAAAGGTAGATGGGATACAAGGATAATAGAAGCATCAGGGAAGAGAGAGGTGAAGGTTTATAAACTAAAAGAGGAGGCAGTTAGGGTAAGATATAAACAGCTATTGGAGGATAGATGGGCTAATGAGAGCATAGGCAATGGGGTCGAAGAGGAATGGGGTAGGTTTAAAATTGTAGTTTTAGAGTGTTCAGCAGAAGTTTGTGGTTACAGGAAAGTGGGTGCAGGAGGGAAGAGGAGCGATTGGTGGAATGATGATGTAAAGAGAGTAGTAAGGGAGAAAAAGTTAGCATATGAGAAGTTTTTACAAAGTAGAAGTGATGCAAGGAGGGAAGAGTATATGGAGAAAAAGAGAGAGGTTAAGAGAGTGGTGAAGCAATGTAAAAAGAGAGCAAATGAGAGAGTGGGTGAGCTGTTATCAACAAATTTTGTTGAAAATAAGAAAAAGTTTTGGAGTGAGATTAACAAGTTAAGGAAGCCTAGAGAACAAATGGATTTGTCAGTTAAAAATAGGAGAGGAGAGTTATTAAATGGAGAGTTAGAGGTATTGGGAAGATGGAGGGAATATTTTGAGAAATTGTTAAATGTTGATGAAGATAGGGAAGCTGTGATTTCGTGTATAGGGCAAGGAGGAATAACATCTTGTAGGAGTGAGGAAGAGCCAGTTGTGAGTGTGGGGGAAGTTCGTGAGGCAGTAGGTAAAACGAAAGGGGGTAAGGCAGCCGGGATTGATGGGATAAAGATAGAAATGTTAAAAGCAGGTGGGGATATAGTTTTGGAGTGGTTGGTGCAATTATTTAATAAATGTATGGAAGAGGGTAAGGTACCTAGGGATTGGCAGAGAGCATGCATAGTTCCTTTGTATAAAGGCAAAGGGGATAAAAGAGAGTGCAAAAATTATAGGGGGATAAGTCTGTTGAGTGTACCTGGTAAAGTGTATGGTAGAGTTATAATTGAAAGAATTAAGAGTAAGACGGAGAATAGGATAGCAGATGAACAAGGAGGCTTTAGGAAAGGTAGGGGGTGTGTGGACCAGGTGTTTACAGTGAAACATATAAGTGAACAGTATTTAGATAAGGCTAAAGAGGTCTTTGTGGCATTTATGGATTTGGAAAAGGCGTATGACAGGGTGGATAGGGGGGCAATGTGGCAGATGTTGCAAGTGTATGGTGTAGGAGGTAGGTTACTGAAAGCAGTGAAGAGTTTTTACGAGGATAGTGAGGCTCAAGTTAGAGTATGTAGAAAAGAGGGAAATTTTTTCCCAGTAAAAGTAGGCCTTAGACAAGGATGTGTGATGTCACTGTGGTTGTTTAATATATTTATAGATGGGGTTGTAAGAGAAGTAAATGCGAGGGTCTTGGCAAGAGGCGTGGAGTTAAAAGATAAAGAATCACACACAGGGTGGGAGTTGTCACAGCTGCTCTTTGCTGATGACACTGTGCTCTTGGGAGATTCTGAAGAGAAGCTGCAGAGATTGGTGGATGAATTTGGTAGGGTGTGCAAAAGAAGAAAATTAAAGGTGAATACAGGAAAGAGTAAGGTTATGAGGATAACAAAAAGATTAGGTGATGAAAGATTGAATATCAGATTGGAGGGGGAGAGTATGGAGGAGGTGAACGTATTCAGATATTTGGGAGTGGACGTGTCAGCGGATGGGTCTATGAAAGATGAGGTGAATCATAGAATTGATGAGGGAAAAAGAGTGAGTGGTGCACTTAGGAGTCTGTGGAGACAGAGAACTTTGTCCTTGGAGGCAAAGAGGGGAATGTATGAGAGTATAGTTTTACCAACGCTCTTATATGGGTGTGAAGCATGGGTGATGAATGTTGCAGCGAGGAGAAGGCTGGAGGCAGTGGAGATGTCATGTCTGAGGGCAATGTGTGGTGTGAATATAATGCAGAGAATTCGTAGTTTGGAAGTTAGGAGGAGGTGCGGGATTACCAAAACTGTTGTCCAGAGGGCTGAGGAAGGGTTGTTGAGGTGGTTCGGACATGTAGAGAGAATGGAGCGAAACAGAATAACTTCAAGAGTGTATCAGTCTGTAGTGGAAGGAAGGCGGGGTAGGGGTCGGCCTAGGAAGGGTTGGAGGGAGGGGGTAAAGGAGGTTTTGTGTGCGAGGGGCTTGGACTTCCAGCAGGCATGCGTGAGCGTGTTTGATAGGAGTGAATGGAGACAAATGGTTTTTAATACTTGACGTGCTGTTGGAGTGTGAGCAAAGTAACATTTATGAAGGGATTCAGGGAAACCGGCAGGCCGGACTTGAGTCCTGGAGATGGGAAGTACAGTGCCTGCACTCTGAAGGAGGGGTGTTAATGTTGCAGTTTAAAAACTGTAGTGTAAAGCACCCTTCTGGCAAGACAGTGATGGAGTGAATGATGGTGAAAGTTTTTCTTTTTCGGGCCACCCTGCCTTGGTGGGAATCGGCCAGTGTGTTAATAATAATAATAAAATATAATATAATATAATATATATATATATATATATATATATATATATATATATATATATATATATATATATATATATATATATATATATATATATCTACACGCATACATATGTATATAGGAGGTATCACCTTTAGAACTTGAGAGGGGACATTCATCCTTAGAGAAAAGAATAAACGCACCTCAGGGAAAACTCAAGGTTCTCCCCGGAGCTGTTTGAATATTTTCTTCTCCTACTACCCCTTATATTCTATGGGAACTTTATTAATAGACAGAATACATTGACAGGAAACACAAACATGAATGTATTGGTACAATAAATCAAAGATTATGAATCTCCTCCAGCTCCTCCGAAGCCGGATGCAAGCCCAGTATGCAGCATGCATTTCCACTCTGGATGGCCACGCTGAGGCGCTGGAACATGAAAGTGGCTGCCCTTGGGTCTCTGGTGGTGTCGATGAGTCTGGAACCCAGATCTTTAAGGAAACGTGTGGCATTTTTTCCCCATAATCCCAAGGTCTCTGATCCCATTGGGACAAATTGATACTGTCGGCTTATGTCCCTGTACTTGCCGATCTTGTACTCCTCCCTGTCGCCCGACACTGTGATGGATGTAGGTATTAGCCAGCGTCGACACACAGGTATAGTCCCATACTAAGAGCTTGCCATTCTTCCAAGGATAAATGGTGATCCCGTCTGGGCGGTTGCCTGGGTTGTGGGTATTGTTGACTGGTAGTAATCAGGGCTCTCTCGGCTGTGCATCCAGCTGTCGTTGACTCCATGCCAACCCCTGGTTTTGGAGCAGTTAGGACCATGTAGACCATATTGGTTGGCTTATATATCTATGTCGTGCCGAATAGGTAAAACTTGCGATTTTGGCTTAAATAGTAACGCTGTTCTTGCCGAACAAGGCAAGCGAAAATTAGTGTATTCAATAAGTTCTCAAAAATCTTTCTGAACCTAAAGAAAAAAATATATTTCATTGCGTTTGTTTATTATTAAATTATTGTAAACTCATCTAAAATATATTTAGTTTTATTAGGCTAAATTAAATTGCACTTATTATAAAAAGATTTGGTAAGTTTTCTAAGGTTCTTCTGGTACAAAATCATTAATTTTTACGTTAATATAAATGAAAAAATATATATTTAAAAATATAACAGAAAATTTTACAAAGGACTTAATTTTCAATGAGTTATTGCTACTAATTGACCAGTTTTACCTATTCGGCAATATATATATATATATATATATATATATATATATGTTACTCGGGGTTTATATCTGTGAAATATGGCTCAGTTCTCCGTTTCCCAAGCGTTGCTTGGTCTCCAATTAATCAGGCTATTCGCAAACAATTATTAAAGTAGTGATAAAGAACCAAAAATGTTATATAAATAACAGCTAGCTAGAATCTTATTATTAATTTAAGCCAAATGTATGTCCTCATATATACATGAATTTGAAGACGATAATCGTCCACTGTTAATTAAATCTTTTAATTTTTAAAGATAATGGTCTGAGCATTTTAGGTTTAAGATAATCAGTGTTTTAGAATTTTCATGTTGATTAGTTAAGACTTAATGTATAGTAATAAGTATTTTAAGCTGAATGCATTATCTTAGGCAAATTATACTGACGATCTTAGGTTTGAAATAGAGAGTATCTGCGGTTTACCATACTGAATATTTAATGTTTAATATATTATGTGTTTTATTTTTAACATATTGTTCTAGGTTTAATATCAACACTAGCTAGCGAGTCTGACTTTTTTGTAGTAGCAAAGATTAATTACAAAAAATAGTGCATTTTAATTACTATTGCACACTAATTACTAATAATATTCCATGTTCTCGCAGACGATAAAATTAATTATTTCACATATTTTTTTTAACAACGAATGCTTATCAAGAGGGAGGTAGAGAGGTGCCTTCATATGGGTTTAGAGCTCTTAATGGAGTGTATTAGAGCAACTCTACCTTTTCTCGGATCAAATCTGGCTACGTCCCATTCCCCTGACTCTGTATAAGTCTTACAGGTTTAGTGCCTCCCCATGAAAATATTATTAATAATAAATGGGTATGGTTATAAGACACTCACTGGCAAAAATAAATAGTTTAATAGGATATTTAATCACCTGAAATGCTTTGAAAGATAATAATGCTTCTTGTGCCGCTTTTCATACTGTTATCTGGTAGACCGTTTTGGTACTGCTATATAGTGTACTGTTATCTGTTGATACTGATATCTGATATACCGTTGTTGGTACTGATAGTGTACTGTTATCTGTTGATACTGTTATTTGGTATACCTTTGTTAGTACTGCTATATAGTGTACTGTTATCTGTTGATTCTGATATCTGATATACCGTTGTTGGTACTGATAGTGTACTGTTATCTGTTGATACTGTTATTTGGTATATCTTTGTTAGTACAGCTATATAGTGTACTGTTATCTGTTGACACTGTTTTCTGGCATACTACTGTTGATATATTGATACAGCGAAGTTTTAACTACCATTTGTGTCGAGACAGAACACAACACAAATATAGTTCGTCGAGACACTGGCTTCAGAAAATTAAAAAAAAAAATAACCAATGATTTCAAAATGTTAAGTAGAATATACCAGATTGTAAGAAACAATCCTAATAATGTTACATGTTATGAATGAGTCCGTGTGGGAGTACTATTCAAGGTTCAGCATTCGTGTGTAAAGGAGCAGAATTTAAGGTTCAGAATTTGTGTGTAAAGAAACAGCATTCAGAGTTCAACATTTGTATGGAGAGACTGTTAATTTCACTACGTGTGTTATTTAGACTTACCTTAATAGAAGAGTTTGTAAAAAAGTTCATTTTTTAAAACTTTTGTTTATTTAGACAATCATCTTAAAACTCAAAAAACAAAAGCGTAACTAAACTCTGTTGTTGCTTTACTAAGCATCGAATATTCTTATTAACTTTTATTTATGAAGTAATTACACTAACCTTGTCAGCTGCAAAATTGGTTGCCACCTGAGAACCTCCATTTATGAGTCTAATTAAGATAATGTTCTCTAATATCATATACTAAAAGCTGTTTCTGATAACGAAGCTGGAGAGTCGATACTGGGGTCTCTTCTGCGAAAAAATATTTTATAATTCTGTTTTCATTTCGCTGCGCCTCAGCAAAATTTATTTCGAGGATGCGATTTCACACAACACTGACACCTGCAGTAAACAAAGTCTGTCAGAAATAAGCGACGAACAATGAATCCAATGAGAGTGACACTGGACAATGTTTGGGTTCATCTCGGACATGTATCGAAGGGATCTTGATAATGATCCAGGACTGACCGAAACCTCGTCAAATATTTATGGATTCACAAAACTAGTAAAAATTAAAAATTCCATAAAAAGGTGAGTTTTTCAGTAATTTTCACTTATCTATATTCACCTATATTCTGTTTAAAATTCTTTACAATCCTCAAAAGAAAAAAAAATGTTTTGGTTTGCGGGTTTATGATTTGATCCAGCCATAGCACCGAGACTTTCGTACTTCAACTCCTGTATAACCTAAAAAACAGTTCCTGCGAGAATTTTTGTAGCATTAAATAATAAAATTCATAACTTTTTTCTTATCTTGACCTAGGAGGAAACCAAGCCAGGGACCTGGGTGCAGTTGTGCTAAATATTCTTCCCTCCTGGCAGCCTCGGTATTCTTATCTCTGGGTGTAATTCCATTCTTGGCTTCCAGGAGTTGTGGAGAGAATCCTGGCCCAGATGACACCTTTGTTTCCGCTCTTTTTTTCAGTATTATGACCATTAAGGTTCTCTTAAGGTCAGTGCTAGAGCGAGGGAATATTGTTTGTGATTAAACTGTGATTAAAAATGAAAATGAGCTTTGTCACAAATATAGTGTGTGTGTGTGTGTGTGTGTGTGTGTGTGTGTGTGTGTGTGTGTGTGTGTGTGTGTGTGTGTGTGTGTGTGTGTGTGTGTGTGTGTGTGTGTGTGCTTGTTTCTTTGTACAATTTCCACGTTTTCATTAATTAATTTAATCTTTTCACTTTTCTTATAATCCACATTAACTTCTGCATCAGTCTCAGTGTTCCTTTGTCCGTAAGTCTCCGTGTCAACATGATCATTATTATCCGTGTTCCCTTATCCATTAATTCTCCTCACTTCTCTCTCTCTTTCTCTCTGTCTCTGTCTCTCCCCATAGCATGAGTGCACAATGATGACGTTCCTCTATCTTACCGGTAATCTCACGCACCTTGCCTCGCATAATATGCTTGGTATTCGATCTTCCTATCCCCCATTTTGCTCTCTCTTACTAGCTTTTCTCTTTATATCATCTTTTTTACATCACTAAACACTTTGAGAGAATTGTAGTTTTTTTCTACGGTAGATTTCGTTTGTACTGAAAAAAAAAATGGGTTTAGTTTTCAAAACTAGCTCCTTGAGTGTTTCAATTCTCTCTCTCTTTACATATATAAATATATATATATATATATATATATATATATATATATATATATATATATATATATATATATATATATATATATATATATATATATACATATATATATTATTTATTATTATTATCACACTGGCCGATTCCCACCAAGGCAGAGTGGCCCGAAAAAGAAAAACTTTCACCATCATTCACTCCATCACTGTCTTGCCAGAAGGGTGCTTTACACTACAGTTTTTAAACTGCAACATTAACACCCCTCCTTCAGAGCGCAGGCACTGTACTTCCCATCTCCAGGACTCAAGTCCGGCCTGCCGGTTTCCCTGAACCCCTTCATAAATGTTACTTTGCTCACACTCCAACAGCACGTCAAGTATTAAAAACCATTTGTCTCCATTCACTCCTATCAAACACGCTTATGCATGCCTGCATATATATCTATATACATATATATATATATATATATCTATATACATATATATATATATATATATCTATATAAATATATATATATATATATATCTATATACATTTTTTTTTTTTTTTTTTTTTTTTTTTTCAACAAGTCGGCCGTCTCCCACCGAGGCAGGGTGACCCAAAAAAGAAAGAAAATCCCCAAAAAGAAAATACTTTCATCATCATTCAACACTTTCACCACACTCGCACATTATCACTGTTTTTGCAGAGGTGTTCAGAATACAACAGTCTAGAAGCATACACATATGAAGATACACAACATATCCCTCCAAACTGCCAATATCCCAAAACCCCTCCTTTAAAGTGCAGGCATTGTACTTCCCATTTCCAGGACTCAAGTCCGACTATATGAAAATAACCGGTTTCCCTGAATCCCTTCACTAAATATTACCCTGCTCACACTCCAACAGATCGTCAGGTCCCAAGTACCATTCGTCTCCATTCCCTCCTATCTAACACGCTCACGCACGCTTGCTGGAAGTCCAAGCCCCTTGCCCACAAAACCTCCTTTACCCCCTCTCTCCAACCCTTTCGAGGACGACCCCTACCCCGCCTTCCTTCCCCTATAGATTTATATGCTTTCCATGTCATTCTACTTTGATCCATTCTCTCTAAATGACCAAACCACCTCAACAACCCCTCTTCTGCCCTCTGACTAATACTTTTATTAACTCCACACCTTCTCCTAATTTCCACACTCCGAATTTTCTGTAAAATATTTACACCACACATTGCCCTTAAACAGGACATCTCCACTGCCTCCAACCGTCTCCTCGCTACTGCATTTACCACCCAAGCTTCACACCCATATAAGAGTGTTGGTACTACTATACTTTCATACATTCCCTTCTTTGCCTCCATAGATAACGTTTTTTGACTCCACATATACCTCAAAGCACCACTCACCTTTTTTCCCTCATCAATTCTATGATTAACCTCATCCTTCATAAATCCATCCGCCGACACGTCAACTCCCAAGTATCTGAAAACATTCACTTCTTCCATACTCCTCCTCCCCAATTTGATATCCAATTTTTCTTTATCTAAATCATTTGACACCCTCATCACCTTACTCTTTTCTATGTTCACTTTCAACTTTCTACCTTTACACACATTCCCAAACTCATCCACTAACCTTTGCAATTTTTCTTTAGAATCTCCCATAAGCACAGTATCATCAGCAAAAAGTAACTGTGTCAATTCCCATTTTGAATTTGATTCCCCAAAATTTAATCCCACCCCTCTCCCGAACACCCTAGCATTTACTTCCTTTACAACCCCATCTATAAATATATTAAACAACCATGGTGACATTACACATCCCTGTCTAAGACCTACTTTTACCGGGAAGTAGTCTCCCTCTCTTCTACACACCCTAACCTGAGCCTCACTATCCTCATAAAAACTCTTTACAGCATTTAATAACTTACCACCTATTCCATATACTTGCAACATCTGCCACATTGCTCCTCTATCCACTCTATCATATGCCTTTTCTAAATCCATAAATGCAATAAAAACTTCCCTACCTTTATCTAAATACTGTTCACATATATGCTTCAATGTAAACACTTGATCTACACATCCCCTACCCACTCTGAAACCTCCTTGCTCATCCGCAATC
>NC_091354.1:6138716-6168716 GCF_038502225.1 Cherax quadricarinatus
TTATACGATGTAGATTTCATTAGGTTGTATGTAGGAAAATAGTTTTGTCCTTTCCATTATTTTTACACAAATCAATTTTACAGGTTAAGAGCTGATATCCTTTCTCAGCTCATTTCAAAGATCAACACTTTCTCTGGATGCCATTCATGCAGTGAAGCTAACCACGGCCACTCAGTATGTGAGTTAAGTACTCTGCCAATCCAGCCACAGGACACCCAACAATAATTTCATCAAAGAACGTAAACATCATTTCCCTCTGACTTCGACATTTTTTTTTCTAGAGGTATAGATTCCCCGTGGGACTCACTGTATAATTAGAGCGTCCCCTCAAGCCCTTCCTGTCACCGCACCGCACACCTTGTGATCCAAATACATCTGGTTCTTCTCAAATGTTTTCTGTCCCTGCATATCGATCTGTCTGAGGGGACCGGACGTGTAAATTCGATAATCACTTTTGGCATAAATACATGATACATTAGAGTTCTAATGAGTCTCAGTGACCATCGTTGGTGGGAGAATTCTATTTAAATTGTCTCCGGTACTAGCACGTGTGACTAGCTTTATTGAGTTATCTCTTGAGGTTTATGTAAGACAGTTATCTCATCGATCGTGAGTGTATTCAAGTATAATTGTCGATAACACTGTAGTAACTCCAAAAATCTTTCCATAACAAGACGTTTTATAATCGATTTCAAACTGTACTGTATGTATAGTATATAACATCATGCACTTTCCTACTCAGGCTGGCTATTCACATGCTCCTATTTTTCGTATACTTCTCAAAGTCCTCTTACTTCTTTTTCTTCACTTATTGTTTTCTGCCTACCTTATGCCATTTTCTTCTCCAAAGAATCGAGAGGTTCTTTCATTGGAATAGAATCTCCTTCATAGAACTCAAGTACCTTGGAATCCACCCGAGACTTCTTAAGAACCCCTGAGTCCTCTCCAATACTGCCGTCCCCTTCCCAAACACTCTTGGTCTTGTCCAACACATTCTTGTCCTCACATGTACTTCCTTGTCTTCATCAACCCACCTTTTCTCACTAACACAGTATTTTCCTCTCAAACATACTCTTATCAACGCCAACACACACTTCCTGTCCTATTCAAAATAGTGCTTTTCTCCCCAACTCATCCTTATCTTTGTGAACACTTCCTTGTCCTCTCCAACACACTTTTGCCATATCCAGTACATTCCTGTATTATCCAACACACTCTTGCCCTTTCCAAAACACTGCTGTTCTCTTTAATACTACTTTCTCTTGTTTAGCATAAGTTCTTTCAAAAAGCCTACTTGTTTACACGCACCATAGATGTAACAACTGTTCTATATACTAGTACCATAAACATTCCTAACACAGTTCTCCCACCTAAGTGTACTGCATCACTCATCAAATTTCTCCCATCTACCTCTACATCCACAAGAAGTACAGATACACTTAAGCGTAACATATAGTCTCGCTCAGAGTGATTTTCGAGATCACGTTTTCCGTTCTCTTCAGAGATCGATGTATAAGGAGCATATTTAACGTAGTACGGCGGGAGAGTTATGTCCCAGAGTGATACAGTACTTAAAAGACGGTTTTCCAAGTGGAAGACAGATGATGTAAATGTTGCTAAATAAATACTTTCGAAATGGTTTCAGTTATGTAACTTAATTAAATGAGGTTCGTAAGCTTCCCAGAATTTTAATATTATGGGAAAGCTAAAACAAAATATGATCAATTCAGTATCGTGCCAATATAACTAACGCCATTATAAGCAAACTACCGCTGGCAAGTGCCAACTGGCGCCTGTAAGTGCCTAACGGATGATTTTTTTTTTGAAACCCTAGTTGCACCGTTAGGTGCTTTTGAAATCCGATAATAGTAATAATAATAATAATACTACTACTACTACTACTACTACTACTAATAATAATAATAATAATAATAATATATCTCTATTTCTACAAGTACATGTACAAGGTATACAGGCCTAGCTGACATCAGTGACGTACTACTACATAGAAAGCCACTTGTTATGCAGAGCATTTCGGGCAAATTAGGTCAGTTTTGTCCCAGGATGCAACCCACACCAGTCGACTAACACCCGGGAAACCATTATTATTGATGCAGAACATAGACAACCGGTGTAAGGAAACGCCCAATGTTAACACCCCTTCACCGGACCCTCACCGTGTGAAGCGAAACTTTCGCCATCAGGCCGTGGGGCACCATGGTGTCTGGTAGCATCCTCAGGTGTTAAGTTCCTTACTGTAAATGCCTTGGAACTGTGGGATATAACGATTAGTGCTTTTGAGCGACTTGTAGTTAGTAGTTCGAACAGCTGGTGAGTCTGAATTTATAAACCGGTCTCTCTGGGTGTACATTCCATTATTAGTTTCCTGACATGCAAATTTAACTCCTGAGAATGTTGGCATACTCGATGTTGTTTTCAAACTGCCTGTTCTCTTCGATATTATTTTAATTATGATATTATAAGCTTGAGGGATTGACCAGCTACCAAGTCTAAGAGACAGATCAACTCAAAATTACTATTACTGCTATTTCAAGTGTTATATTTACCTGTATTCGACTAAAGAAGCCTGATGCATAGGGTAAAAAACCTTTCAGTAATAAAATCCCCAAGTGCTCAACATGTGTCGTATTCTTTAACATTCTCTCTATATGCTGCTTTTCGTTGGTAAAATAGCCTCCAAGGTTCAATGATTCCGAGTCCCAGGCAGACTCCAGTACCAATCTTACTTTGTACTTTTATTTTCAAATAATTTTTATTCTTTCATTGGGGTAGATATTGTTCTAATGGCTGTCATAAGCTCAACAACATTTCGACCAATGAGAGTTCGAAATTTCTATGAATTGTTCACATTTGTTGGCGCTCTGTCTGTCAACCAACGCGCTAAAATAGATTCTCAAAGGAAATTCGTGGAAATATGATCTGGAGAGGGACAGCCCAGATTAAAGCTGAAACAGTTGCTGGATGGTCAATGTTCCACCTCGGGAAAATTCAAGCTGTAGAATAAACTTTCATTAGGACAGCGTTTCACTCTACGTAGATCTAGCTTTACCAAGTCAAGAACTCACAAAGCGGTACAGAGAAGTGAACGTTATCACAATGAAAGCCTATTACACAGCCTGTATTTTTATCTTCACTCTTTTCAACAGAAAGCTATTTGAATCCAATGTTCTATCAGTTGCGTACAAGGATTACCGGGGAGTTCTAGTGAGTTGGGTATCAGTTTTCAGAATGTTTAAATTTCAGAGACCAAAATAAAAAAGTATCTGTTCACTTTCATCCTGGGTAGTAAATTGATTTCCATTAAGGTGATTTTTTTTTGTTTTATTAGGCTGGTTTGGTTATGGAGTTAAAAGCCTATATTGACTACACGAAATTCATTAAGGTTGCACGATAACTTTTTCACCACCAGATAAGAATACTTTAATCCGTAAAATAGGAACAATGGCTGTAAATGACAATAATTTTTATAGGGGTGGACCGGTAAGCCAGCGGAAGGCCTCGGTCAGATGACCAAAAGCTCCAAAGGCTGGTCATCATCTCACCAAGACCCGCGTCAGGAAACACTTGTCTTGTGTCCTGATGAACCTTACCTAACCTAACCTAACCGTAAAATAGGGAATGAATTAAATTCTCAGTATATTATTCTGAGAGAAATACTCCTCTCAAGGTGTATTTCTCTCATCCTTTTATTTTTAGTTTATTCGGCGTTTTTTCAATATTTTATTTTTAACATAAATGGACTATTTCTGTGTACAGATTTTTCCTTGTAAATTTCATTACATTATTTTTGTAGCTTCATCATTATATTTTTTTTACCAGATTATTTACTTTTTGCTTTGAAGTGTGAATATTTAAGTGTATATATACCAAGAGGTGTATAAATCTCATGGTATATACACTGGATCCGTGCCCTCTCTACCACATTATTTTCCTCTTAAATCATGCCCGCTACAACGCACCTTGTCCTCTCCAACGCACTCTTGTCCTTTCTAAAAAGCACTCTTGTACTTTCTGAAATTCTCTTGTCCACTTAAACACCCTCTTGTTATTTCCAACATACCCTTGTCCTCTCCAAAAATCCATGCCCTCGCTATTGTTCTCCCAAACAATCCTTGTTGTTGCAGCTATCCTTGTCCTCTCCAACAATCCTTGTCTTCTTCAACAATCCTTGTCCTTTCCAACAATCTTTGTCCTTTCGCAATAAACCTGAACACCCATCCAGATCTTCTCTGCTTCACATCTGTTCGCGGAAATGGATGTTTCTCAGGTAAACACTGCACACACGGATCGAGGACTGTTTGTGGGAGCAGCAGCAGCAGCAGCGGCGGGAGCAAGGAGAAAGGAGGTAGAAAAAAGTGTTAAGGAAGAAGCGATTAAGGGAAGGAATGTAGATAGGAGTGTGATGGGGTGTATTCTGAGGGATACTCACCTCAGTGTATATACACCGTGACGTACACACTTCACAATATATCAATCTAATGAAATGCACACCTCACTGTATATATATATAATACGGGGTACACACTTCACGGTATACATAATGTATGGTACACACCTCACAGTATATATAATCCGTGGTACACACCACACTCAGTGAATGGAAAGCTATTAAGTTTGGTCCGAGGAAGGGGAAAGCAACTTCAGTTCTTTAGGCTATGTATTTTATTGTCTGAAGGGGGGAAAACCAGCTCCAATTCCTTGAATCATGAGCCCTTCACCATGTAGACTATGCAGTCTCATGTTTCTGATCACAGCTAATCAAAACTTAATTTATCATTCTGGCGCGAAGAAGCAGCCAATTACAATCTCGATTTATTTTATAGTGTTAAGAAACCGAACGCCAATGCCAACAACCAATCAGCAGTCGTCACGTGACTCTGAATTAGCTAATCAGAAGGCGTATAGTAGTGGACGTCACAGCCTGGCAGGGGCGGAGGAGCGCGCGGGAAATACATGGCGTCAGTGGTGCGCAGACTTCATGGCGTGGGGGGTGTGCACTTATTTGGTAAGCTTTTTTTTTCAAAATTTTTGGTATTTACTGGTTATTTTGACTTTCCAATTCTTTGCCGTGCTAGTATAGCAACTGTAGTGTACACGTGAAGCTGTATATCTGCAGGATGTGTGAGAATTATTGATATATACTGATTTTTGTGAGTTGCAATGTCCATTTTTTATTTTCACAGGAAAGCGGCAGACGCAGACGGCGCCTCGCACTTCAGCAACTACACTGGCAACGTTTAAGGTATATATTACGGCGCTGTATGACCCATGCGGGTTTAGCGCATAATACTAGTTTGTATAAAAATGTGGTTATAAATTTATTGAAGATTTCGGATCATCCCCTTGACGGGGAGATGCCTTTCCCACTGAGAGGCTCTTGATCCAAGGAATTGAAACTACCATCCACTTTAGGCAGCAGTTCCATTCACAGAGTGTGACACTTAAGGGTTTAGCGTCACCAGTGAGTGACGGGGGTGGTGGTAGCCATGATGCTAGTGAGCTTTTGATCCAAGAAACTTGAGTTACACCTCACTGTGAATCACACCTCCCCTTAAGGAAGGTTCCTTGAATGTGAAGGGGTCTTGATCCAAAGAGTTAGTTCTGATTTCTCCTTGGTGCAACTGCCTCCAATTCCCTCAATGTGCTGTACCCCCCCCCAAAAAAAAAAAAGGGTTTAATGTTCCAAATGAATGTAATGATAAAAGGTTACGTTAAGTACGATTCTTCTGGAAACAGGACAAGTGATTCCTGACTTGGGTCTTCATCATATGACCCGCCACGACCGAGGCATTCCACTCCCTTTAAAAATTAAAGATAGATCAGTCAAGATAATAGAGGGTGCTGAACCACCGGGTTCATAATCTTATACCTGAGCAGACCTGACCATGTGGAAAATGTGTAATTTTGTGACGCATGAAATTAAGCTTCTGTTACTCTTCCATTTTTTTTCTATAAATTTTTAAAGCTCTGACAAAATGACCAAACCTAGCTATGTATTGAAAAAAAATTAGTATGGTTTACAACTACGGTAGGGAAGTAATTACTCAGCTTCCAGTCATATTGACTAATCTAGGAAAACTGCTCTGTAATCACGGGAGGCTCCAGGCTGGTTTCATAGGAGGGGCTTAGCGGTGGTAATCTGGTTGGAAGAGTAGGCTAAGAATACCTTGAAATTTTATTTTTATTTGAAAGCTGATGGAGTTTCTGGAGGTTCAGCCTTCCTTACTTCTACCTAAGTTTAAACAGTAGAACATTGAAACTATTACTACAGTATTTAGCTCAAGAGATTAGAGATCTATAGGTCAGTTATAAAGCTCTCAGACGGGAATATTTCTCGTGATGCTCCTAAGATGTTAAATATTTGAGTCAGTTAATTGATGGAACGTTGAAGCTTTTATCCGTAGGGGGTCAACGCCACGGATGGGAGGCAATTGTGTTCCATCTTAATCAAGGAGAGGGTAGCTTTATTGTTTTTTTGTCGATAGGTGGTGCTACTGTATTAATACATTCGTAGTATAAAAATTGTACTCGGGATTATGTATTATGTATGATTGTGTTCGAGATGTACACTTTTTCCTTGGCCAGTCCGGTTTGGTGTGGGAAGTAACTGGATGGGGTACCATGAAGATACAGCCAGGCTTTCAACCCATATTCAAAATTTATTTTTATTTTTCTGGCGCGTTTATGTACATAGATTCCTGGACAGTCCATAACATTGCTAGAATTACTGTATGTTAATTTACTTCACCCTAAATCATACATTTGTCTAGGATATATTTAATAGGCACTTCATTAGGTATTCCTAATGAATTGTATATATATATATATATATATATATATATATATATATATACAATGATAATGTGAGTAGTCACGAAAGCGCTTGGAATTTCTCTATTCTTTCATAGTGGTTGTTTTGCATATATATATATATATATATATATATATATATATATATATATATATATATATATATATATATATATATATATATATATATATATATATATATATATATATATATATATATATATATATATATATATATATATATATATATATATGTATATATATATGTATATATATATATATATATATATGACATATATATATACATATATATATACATATATATATATATATACATATATATATACATATATATATACATATATATATATATATACATATATATATATATATATATATATATATATATGCAAAACAACCACTATGAAAGAATAGAGAAATTCCAAGCGCTTTCGTGACTACTCACATTATCATAGTTCCTTGATGATTTGAGTAGTCACGAAAGCGCTTGGAATTTCTCTATTCTTTCATAGTGGTTGTTTTGCATATTTTGAAATCACCTGTTTACTGTGATCTTATTGCATATATATATATATATATATATATATATATATATATATATATATATATATATATATATATATATATATATATATATATATATATATATATATATATATATATATATATATATATATATATAATATGTCGTGCCGAATATGTAAAACTGGTCAATTAGCAAGAACTCATTTAAAATTAAGTATTTTCTGAAATTTTCTTTTATACGTTTAAAGATATATTTTTTCATTAATGTTAATGTAAAGATTTTTAATTTTGCACCAAAAGAATCTTAGAAAACTTACCTAACCTTATTATAACAAGAACAACTTATTTTAGCCTAACCCAACTTAATATATTTTAGATTTGTTTACAATAATTTAATACTAAACAAACACAGTAAAATATATTTTTTTCGTTAAGTTCAGAATGATTTTGGCGAAATTATTGCATACACAAATTTTCGCTTGTCTTATATGGTAGATGAGCGTTGCTATTTAAGCCAAGATCGCAAGTTCTGCCTATTCGGCACGACATATATATAAATATATATATATGTCGTGCCGAATATGTAAAACTGGTCAGTTACCAAGAACTCATTTAAAATTAAGTCCTTTCTAAAATTTTCTCTTGTACGTTTAAAGATATATTTTTTTCATTAATGTTCATGTAAAAATATATATATATATATACATATATATATGTATATATATATATATGTATGTATATATATATATATGTATATATATATGTATGCATATATATATATATATATATATATATATATATATATATATATATATATATATATATATATATATATATATATATATATATATAATGTATATATTATGTATGTATATATATATGTGTGTATATATAATATATATATATATATATTATATATATATAATATATATATATATATAATATATATATATAAAATATATATATATATAATATATATATATTTTTTTTTTTTTTTTTTTTTTTTTCAACAAGTCGGCCGTCTCCCACCGAGGCAGGGTGACCCAAAAAAGAAAGAAAATCCCCAAAAAGAAAATACTTTCATCATCATTCAACACTTTCACCACACTCGCACATTATCACTGTTTTTGCAGAGGTGCTCAGAATACAACAGTCTAGAAGCATACACATATGAAGATACACAACATATCCCTCCAAACTGCCAATATCCCAAAACCCCTCCTTTAAAGTGCAGGCATTGTACTTCCCATTTCCAGGACTCAAGTCCGACTATATGAAAATAACCGGTTTCCCTGAATCCCTTCACTAAATATTACCCTGCTCACACTCCAACAGATCGTCAGGTCCCAAGTACCATTCGTCTCCATTCACTCCTATCTAACACGCTCATGCACGCTTGCTGGAAGTCCAAGCCCCTTGCCCACAAAACCTCCTTTACCCCCTCTCTCCAACCCTTTCGAGGACGACCCCTACCCCGCCTTCCTTCCCCTATAGATTTATATGCTTTCCATGTCATTCTACTTTGATCCATTCTCTCTAAATGACCAAACCACCTCAACAACCCCTCTTCTGCCCTCTGACTAATACTTTTATTAACTCCACACCTTCTCCTAATTTCCACACTCCGAATTTTCTGTAAAATATTTACACCACACATTGCCCTTAAACAGGACATCTCCACTGCCTCCAACCGTCTCCTCGCTACTGCATTTACCACCCAAGCTTCACACCCATATAAGAGTGTTGGTACTACTATACTTTCATACATTCCCTTCTTTGCCTCCATAGATAACGTTTTTTGACTCCACATATACCTCAAAGCACCACTCACCTTTTTTCCCTCATCAATTCTATGATTAACCTCATCCTTCATAAATCCATCCGCCGACACGTCAACTCCCAAGTATCTGAAAACATTCACTTCTTCCATACTCCTCCTCCCCAATTTGATATCCAATTTTTCTTTATCTAAATCATTTGACACCCTCATCACCTTACTCTTTTCTATGTTCACTTTCAACTTTCTACCTTTACACACATTCCCAAACTCATCCACTAACCTTTGCAATTTTTCTTTAGAATCTCCCATAAGCACAGTATCATCAGCAAAAAGTAACTGTGTCAATTCCCATTTTGAATTTGATTCCCCAAAATTTAATCCCACCCCTCTCCCGAACACCCTAGCATTTACTTCCTTTACAACCCCATCTATAAATATATTAAACAACCATGGTGACATTACACATCCCTGTCTAAGACCTACTTTTACCGGGAAGTAGTCTCCCTCTCTTCTACACACCCTAACCTGAGCCTCACTATCCTCATAAAAACTCTTTACAGCATTTAATAACTTACCACCTATTCCATATACTTGCAACATCTGCCACATTGCTCCTCTATCCACTCTATCATATGCCTTTTCTAAATCCATAAATGCAATAAAAACTTCCCTACCTTTATCTAAATACTGTTCACATATATGCTTCAATGTAAACACTTGATCTACACATCCCCTACCCACTCTGAAACCTCCTTGCTCATCCGCAATCCTACATTCTGTCTTACCTCTAATTCTTTCAATTATAACCCTACCATACACTTTTCCTGGTATACTCAATAAGCTTATTCCTCTATAATTTTTACAGTCTCTTTTGTCCCCTTTCCCTTTATATAAAGGGACTATACATGCTCTCCGCCAATCCCTAGGTACCTTCCCCTCTTTCATACATTTATTAAACAAAAGTACCAACCACTCCAACACTATATCCCCCCCTGCTTTTAACATTTCTGTCATGATCCCATCAGTTCCAGCTGCTTTACCCCCTTTCATTTTACGTAATGCCTCACGTACCTCCCCCACACTTACATTCTGCTCTTCTTCACTCCTAAAAGATGGTATACCTCCCTGACCAGTGCATGAAATTACTGCCTCTGTTTCTTCCTTAACATTTAAAAGTTCCTCAAAATATTCTCGCCATCTACCCAATACCTCCATCTCCCCATCTACTAACTCCCCTACTCTGTTTTTAACTGACAAATCCATATTTTCCCTAGGCTTTCTTAACTTGTTTAACTCACTCCAAAATTTTTTCTTATTTTCATTAAAATTTCTTGACAGTGCCTCTCCCACTCTATCATCTGCTCTCCTTTTGCACTCTCTCACCACTCTCTTTACCTTTCTTTTACTCTCCATATACTCTGCTCTTCTTATAACACTTCTGCTTTGTAAAAACCTCTCATAAGCTACCTTTTTCTCTTTTATCACACCCTTTACTTCATCATTCCACCAATCACTCCTCTTTCCTCCTGCGCCCACCCTCCTATAACCACAAACTTCTGCCCCACATTCTAATACTGCATTTTTAAAACTATTCCAACCCTCTTCAACCCCCCCACTACTCATCTTTGCACTAGCCCACCTTTCTGCCAATAGTCGCTTATATCTCACCCGAACTTCCTCCTCCCTTAGTTTATACACTTTCACCTCCCTCTTACTTGTTGTTGCCACCTTCCTCTTTTCCCATCTACCTCTTACTCTAACTGTAGCTACAACTAAATAATGATCCGATATATCAGTTGCCCCTCTATAAACATGTACATCCTGGAGCCTACCCATCAACCTTTTATCCACCAATACATAATCTAATAAACTACTTTCATTACGTGCTACATCATACCTTGTATATTTATTTATCCTCTTTTTCATAAAATATGTATTACTTATTACCAAATTTCTTTCTACACATAGCTCAATTAAAGGCTCCCCATTTACATTTACCCCTGGCACCCCAAATTTACCTACTACTCCCTCCATAACATTTTTACCCACTTTAGCATTGAAATCCCCAACCACCATTACTCTCACACTTGATTCAAAACTCCCCACGCATTCACTCAACATTTCCCAAAATCTCTCTCTCTCCTCTACACTTCTCTCTTCTCCAGGTGCATACACGCTTATTATAACCCACTTTTCACATCCAATCTTTATTTTACTCCACATAATCCTTGAATTTATACATTTGTAGTCCCTCTTTTCCTGCCATAGCTTATCCTTCAACATTATTGCTACTCCTTCTTTAGCTCTAACTCTATTTGAAACCCCTGAC
This sequence comes from Cherax quadricarinatus, assembly GCF_038502225.1. Classification (NCBI taxonomy): domain Eukaryota; kingdom Metazoa; phylum Arthropoda; class Malacostraca; order Decapoda; family Parastacidae; genus Cherax; species Cherax quadricarinatus. The sequence continues at coordinate 6,150,203 of NC_091354.1, forward strand.
CTAATCCCATTTATTCCTCTCCACTGAAACTCTCCCACCCCCTTCAGCTTTGTTTCACTTAAAGCCAGGACATCCAGCTTCTTCTCATTCATAACATCCACAATCATCTCTTTCTTATCATCTGCACAACATCCACGCACATTCAGACTTCCCACTTTGACAATTTTCTTCTTCTTATTCTTTTTAGTAATCTTTACAGGAAAAGGGGTTACTAGCCCATTGTTCCCGGCATTTTAGTTGACTTTTACAACACGCATGGCTTACGGAGGAAAGATTCTTATTCCACTTCCCCATGGATATAAAAGGAAAATTAAGAAGACCAAGAACTATTAAGATAAAAATCAAAGAAAACTCAGATGAGTGTGTATAAATAAATGTGTACATGTATGTATAGTGTGACCTAAGTGTAAGTAGAAGTAGCAAGACATGCCTGTAATCTTGCATATTTATGAGACAGACAAAAGACACCAGCAATCCTACCATCATGTAAAACAATCACAGGCTTTCGTTTTACACTCACTTGGCAGGACGGTAGTACCTCCCTGGGTGGTTGCTGTCTACCAACCTACTACCTACATATATATATATATTTACATATATATATACATATATATATTTATATATATTTATATATATTTATATTTATATATATTTATATATATATATTACTTCTCACATATCCTTATATTTATAAAGGGGGGGAGAGACCCAGACTTCATAATTATTCTTCACGGATATAATGAAATTCCTGAAGTAACTAAAATTAATGCTATAATGACAAAATAATTTTTAAAACTTCTTATTTTCTTTCTAGGAAACATTGTTGCTTGCTCTGCAGTACCTGCGGAAGATAACACGACACTTCGTAGTATGACATCTGCTCTGATGTTCCTTAGGAAGATAAACTGTGGCGCGAGATCTGCTTTGCCATATGAATATACCATAAACATCTGGGAGAGTATTCATTAAAGTTGAACATCTGGAAAGAGAATTGTGAAAATAATTATTTATGGTGACAATTTAAGCCATATTTTTTCCCGAATACTGTTTGTCTTTCACCTAAATAATAATATATTGTATTTTTTCTTTGCAGTATAATTAATAAACGGTTATTTTTTCCTTTCAGGTTAATATTTTTCTCAGGATTTTTTTTTCAGCCACTTTTTTTTAGCATATTGTATTTTCTCCTTTCTCAGCCTAATGTGTATTTTCCCTTTGTAATCTAATGTATATTTTTCCCTTTCAGTCTAATGTATATTTCCCCTTTTCAGCCTAATGTATATTTTCCCTTTTCAGCCTAATGTATATTTTCCCTTTTCAGCCTAATTTGTTTTCCCTTTTTCAGTCTAATGCATTGTTTACCTTTCAGCCTAATGCATTATATATTGTATTTTTTCCTTTACATCTTAATGTATATTTTTCCTTTTCAGCCTGTGTATTTTCCCTTTTTAACTAATGTATATTTTCCCTTTTCAATCTAATGTATATTTTCCCATTTCAGCCTAATGTATATTTTCCCTTTTCAGCCTAATTTGTTTTCCCCTTTTCAGTCTAAGGCATTGTTTACTTTTCAGCCTAATGCATTTTCCTTTCAATCTTATGTATTGTTTTTCTTTCAGCTTAATACTTTTTCAATCATATTTGTTTTAAGCTAAATATATTTTTCTCCCTCTAAATCAATATTTTTTAAAAATATTGTTTTCTTACACTCAAATATTATTTTCTGGATTAATAATTATACTTTACAGCTTAAAATATATTTAAAAATTTTAATATTGCCTTGTTTTTACCAGTTTCAGTATTTCATTGCGCATAACCATTTTTATAATCATTGATTTTTTAATTGCATATATATTTTTATAATGCTTTTTTCTACTAATGTTAAATTTATTTTTATAGTTCTATGCTTTATGCACAGTCTAGTGATCATTTTTCCTTAGTCATGTATACAAACTGGTATGGTAAGTTTTACTTTTGCTCACAAAGCTTCATTTTAGTCTTTTCATTACCAATATACTGTACTCAAAATTCAGATAAAGTAAATTCTGAGAATTTCAGCACTGGGAATACTATTGGTAGTTTAATTTGTCAGATATTAAGAAAACTTATTTTCATCTTGTTAATTTAGCTAATGAATTGACACAAGTCACCAAAAATTGAACACCATATTGTGAAGTTATTTAATCATTTGCAGCCATTTGCTACACAAAATGAAACGTCATATTGGCCCTTCATATATCAGTGGACAGATATTGGCTGTGTGTGCCTTGGATGAAGAGGAAGCATTCAACGAAGAACTTGAGTGTAGCATGGTATGTGATTGTGGAATGCGAGTTTTGAAACGTAAGTATTGCTAATTATTGAATTATGCTGTGCATTATAAATTAGAAACTACAAGGAGAATGAGATCAATTAGATATACTGTATTAATATAGGAGTACTCTAAGGCTTTTGTGACACCATTAAATTCTTTGAAAAAGCTCTTATAGGAGATAGTTCGCTGGTAATAATCCAGTGGCATTTAAGTTTATCAAATAGAAGAGAATGGTAGAATAATGGAGTTATTCAATTTTGTAGAATGAATATTGTAGAGTATATGGAAGGAGTTTCAAAATGAATAGCCAATATAGTGACGTCAATGTACTTTATATTTGAGGTGAAATAGATATAAATGACTAGGTTGTATAACAGGAAATCTTAAATGAATAGATGGGAATGGAAAGTATTATGGAATAGTATAGAAAGTGTATAATGGATATGAAGATTTTTGGGTGGTTACAAGTGCACAAAAATTTCTAGGGATGTATTTAAAGGCTTGTAGATTGAAAGGCATTGTTCCTTTTGAAGTGAAAAACTGTATGGGGAGGGAGTGTAGGGCAAGGATTCTTGCATTACTTAAATGAATGAGTATTTCATCCGTTTAGGTAGTGATGTACTCGGCCAAGGACAATGTAGGTTTTGTTTTTCCAGTTATATTTGGTTCAAGGAATTAGTTGTAGATTTTGTCCACGGTGTATTCAGCCAAGGATAATAGTGTTGAAATTTATTTACTATCTACATTGTAGGGGAGATAAAGAACTCTTCTGCTGTTCTACTCGAAAGTGGCTGAGGTTTGCAGTTTTACTCAGTCAAGGAAAATGACAGGTTTCTTTTGATGAGGGAGTTGATATACTACCCACATTTCAGTTCAGTGTGAGACTAGTTCCCTTCTACGAAGGAATTAGACTGTTCACTAAAAGACAGTGGCAGTTGTTTCATGGAGTTGATATCAACTGAGTCATGGAAATTGGCTCCTCTGTACCTACATAAAAAAAAGTTGATCTGTTCATACATTTACTCGAAAAGGCTGTAGTTTCTTTCATCAGATTTGAGGGGTTTGTTACAAGTTTTACTGTCAAGGAAAATTGTTTATTTATCAGGGAAATTGATGTACTCTCCTTAGTTCTGCAGACAGGAAAGAAACCCAAGTTTATTGAATCAAAGGAATGGGATTCTGTATTGTGTACTTGGTTAAAGAATGTGGTTAATTTTTGATTGACTCCATCTGCGGTGCTGTTCCAAAAAAAATGGCTGTTTCTTTCATCGAGGAAGTTAATGGTCTATTTAATTGTACTTAAGTCATGAAAAATGACTAAGGATCTTTTCATCAGATGAGATTATGGTCTGTCCATTTTTACTTCATAAAGTAAACTGGCTTTAGATTCTTCATCAAGGGAGCTGTACTTTGAACCTTGTACTCAGTCAAGGACATTTTAATTTCTTTCGTCAAGGAGCTAATGACTGTCCAGTTTTAAAAAGCCAAGCCTATTTAAAATAATTTAATAAGCTACAGGCAATGGACTCTGGGTCTAATGGCCATACAGTAAGAAAACTTATTGGATTCTCCACAATCTTTGTGGATTGTCCTCTATAAACTGGAGTTTGTCCAACCTATATCCCCTCTTACTTAGTGGCTTCTGTCCACTCTACATTTCCTCTTCCTTCTCTTGCCACTCATTGTGGGTGGTCATCATCAGCTTGCTCTTGATGAGCAGATTTTAGTGGTCCAGTTACCACTAAAAATACTGAACTATCAAGAGTTTGCCGTTGATGAAACATTTTTAGTGGTAGCTTGCTACCGCTAAAAATACCAGTTTTTTTTAGTGGTAGTTTGACTACCACTAAAAAAACAAACAAACCCCATCATTTTTAGTGGTAGCTTGCTACCACTAAAAATACCCATTTTTTTTAGTGGTAGCCAAGCTACCACTAAAAAAAAAACTTATTTTTAGTGGTAGCCTGGCTACCACTAAAAATGTTCATTTTTAGTGGTAGCTTGCTGCCACTAAAAATACCGAAGTACTCAAACAAGAAATCTACTTTTCTTGTTTGGTTCATGGTTTAGGGTTCCATGAGCGAAAACAATTTTTGTTTTTGAACGAGTAACCCTGGTCTGGCCCGTTTGTCGCAGACCTCACCGTGGTGGGCCAGTGAACATGAAATAGTATACCATTTCATGGCCAACATGCGACATTAATATTTACATATTGCATTCCTTGGTACACAAATAACCCGCACGTACTTTGTGTATTGTTCTAGTCACGGTATTCTGCCTTTTTGATCTGCATTCCTTGATGCTGGGTCACTGTTGTTACCCACAATTTACAGTTCATTTTTCAGCCTCTTGGAGGTTTTCAACGCATTTTCAACATGCTTGTAGTTGAACGGTCTTTATCTGGTGCAATACCATTGGTTTTAGTTGTAACTACCCTTGTGGGTTTAGTTTGTAACTGGTTTCTCTGCAAAACGAATAGTGCTTTGGTTGAAATGAATTATTTCACGCTTATCATTGTATGAATTACGAGGCGATAGGCTGGAATCTAACAGTGCAAAGGAATAGAAAGCAGTCAGGTTTGATCAGGGAAGAGGATGATAGGTTGAATTCCTTGAATCGAGTCCTTCATTGGCATAAAGGAACCAGTGTATCGTGTGGTACGTTTGTTCTTGCATTAAATCTGGTATTTCCCTAATGTAAATATAAGTCGGGTGGCAGGTAGGAAAGGTAGAAGTGGTCCTTAGAATTGTTGGAGTTAGAGGGTGAAAGATTCTTTAAACATATGGGCTTGAGCATCCAGCAGGTTTGTGTTAAGACTGAATGGAGACTAGAGAGTTTTAATGGATATGCTGTTGGAGTTCGTAAGATATTTTTTGAAGGGATTCAGGGAAACCAGTTAGCCAGATTTACGGCAGTGCCTGCACTTTGAAAGGGGTGAGGGATGTTGCTGTCAGTAAGTCATTGTCAGCACAATAAATAATTGAGAATGTGTCCTTTGTGATATCCTACCTTAGAGATGGCGGATGAGGTAAATAAGGGGAAATTACCAATATGTTAAATTAAAAAAAATATTTATATTGCTGTTTAATTTTGCTTATCTTGTTTACCATGTTAGTATTTTTAGCAAAGATAATGGTTTGGTTGGGAATTACTTAATCCTTTAAGTAAAGTGCACAGATGCGGGTGAAAGGTTCTTGATCCAAAGAACTGGAACCTACTTCCTTTTCCTTGGATAATCAAATAGCCTGTCATAACCCAGGTGTATGACCCCTACCGGGTTGGTGTGGGGGTCCCTCAAGTATGTAATAATCATGCTAGTAAAACCTGTCTTGTACAGTATTTCATAAGATTATTTCCTTGTAAACTATCCCAGGAGTACTGTTAGCAGACTGCTGGCCAATGCTAAGCATGCTCTTCTGAAATCCAATCATTCATTTTCACTTGTCCAACCTGTTATACAACCTGACGCGCCTTTTGACTCGCCTCACTCTTGCAACTGGTTGCTTGTGGTCACCATGAAACTAACATGCTCTGTTAGTATTAATAAAATCACTCATGACAAAGTTTTCTTTAATAAATATCTTGAACTGTATTCGAAGTTTCTTTACCCTGAACATTTTGGCGACTTAACATTTTAAACTACTGCTAAGTAAGGATAGTTCCATATCGCTTCATTCTCTGGAAAATGTAAATTTTTACCACTTACTATTGTATACTACCCGAACCTTTTCTGGATGAAAAGTGATTTAATCTAATTAATTTCTGTAATTAGTTTTGGGAGGTAATTTTCACTTAACAATTTGTAAATACGTCGTAATGCTTTATGCTCAATCATTTAGAAGTTTTCTGTCAGTTTTCTTTACATACCCAATGATTCGTGAAACTTAAAACATTAACGTGTTCAAGAAAAATTAATTGTTCAGAACTTTGAGTGTTATCCAGTAGACACTCGTGATATAATCTGAGGTTCTTTGCTGTATCCGTAACTAATCAAATTTTTTTATAATGTTTACCAATATTTTGCATTGTTTCTTTTCACTTAAAAATAGTATTAAAGATTTTATAATATATAGATGTTAAAGAGAACGGAGGTAGAGTACTTGTGTAGGGCAAGGCAACAGCTGGACTCTCCCTCGCTCAAGTCTTCCATTCCCCTCAAGGAAGGTTCCTTGATGTTGGTGAGGGGCTCTTGATTTAGGGCCCCTCATGGAAGGTTCCTTGATGTTGGTGAGGGGCTCTTGATTTAGGGAATTGAATCTGCTCCAGTTCCCCGAATTAAGCCTGAATGCCTTCCACATCCCCCCCTGGGCGCTGTATAATCCGGGTTTAGCGCTTCCCCCTTGATTATAATAATCTTGATTTAGGGAATTGGATCTGTGCTCCAGTTCCCCAAATTAAGCCTGAATGCCTTCCACATCCCCCCCCCACCAGGCGCTGTATAATCCTCCGGGTTTAGCGCTTCCCCCTTGATTATAATTATAATAATAATAGTCCTCCATTATATGGAACACTAAACCCTTAACATGTTAACTACAAATGCTGTGGTACCCTTCTAGGGACCAATCCTGAATGCATCTCATCCCATAAGTTATGACATGTGGGTTTAATGCTTTCTCTGATACAAGCTTAAATATTTACTACCCATATATACTAATCAAGCTGTAACCCGTATGTGTTTAGTGCTTAGCACTGATTATAGCGATTACAAATCAATCCCAAAATGGATATAAGTTCCATGGTACAGGTGAAATACTCTTAAATTCAAGGAACTGAAGTGTACTTTCCTTGTATTAAATCTTAATCACCTTCCATTTCCCTGGCGTTGGTGACTCCTATTGGGCTAAAACTACAACCATCCACCACCCTCGATAAACATGTTGGGTATCAGTCTGTTTCCCTACAATGGTGCTTTGCCTTGGTGCTGGTGAAGGGCATTTGATCTATGAATCTGCATTTGACATACATTTATTTAGATAGAACCTGAAAGCCTCTCATTCCCCAGGTTCTATTCCTCCCGCTATGGGTTTGGCGCTTCCTCTGATTTAAATTACATTACCCATATGGGTTTAGCGCTTTCCCCGATTGAAATAAATTACTAAAGCATGTGCTTGTTATACATGCATAACCCCTCAAGGGAGGTACCTTGATGCTGGTGAGGGGCTCTTAAACCAGGGAATTGGATCTGCTCCGGTTCCCATGAGCCGGAATACCTTCCATCCTCCCCTCATGCGCTGTATAATCCTACGGGTTTGGCGCTCCCCGTGATTATAATAATATACATGCGTAAGGATATTCACAAAGTATGCATGCACTTGGTAACGTACATTCCAACTTTAAAGACTGGCCACTTCAAAATGTAAATGTCCGGAAGAAACCTACTGTGCAGGCGAAGCATTTTGGCAGAGACCTAAGTGTTGCACACGTCTTGCTGTATAGCCCTTGTGGCTTAGCGCTTCTTTTTTATTATAATAATAATGCACACGTCTTATTCATCAACAAAAATCATTTAATTAAATAATTAGGCATTCTTGATGGGTTCTTTTTAAAATTCTGCTTTCCATATTTTTATTTCATTGTAGCGCTTTGATCCTCGTTTAATGCTTAACTTGATAATCATTATCATTAACATTCTTTATTATCATCTTTAGGTTTAGCGCTTAGTTTTGATGATAATATTCTCTCTTTCAACGACAACCAAAATTTCGTTATTATAGTGTTCATAAAAGAAAAGCCTAGTAATCTGATCCGCTTCAAATTTTGAAGCTGATCGGATAAAAGGGACATGTGCCTCTTCAGGAAGGTGCCTTGATATACCGACCCCTCAAGGGAGGTTTCTTGACACTGGTGAGGGGCTCTTGATCTAGGGATTTGGATTTGTGCTCTGGTTCCCTGAATTGACCCCCTCAAGGAAGGTTCCTTGATGTTGGTGAGGGGCTCTTGATTTAGGTAATTGGATCTGTGCTCCAGTTCCCCGAATTAAGCCCGAATGCCTTCCACATCCCCCCCAGGTGCTGTATAATCCTCCGGGTTTAGCGCTTCCCCCTTGATTATAATTCAATAATTCCCTGAATTGAGTCTGAATACTTTCGTTCCCCCCCCTAACATACGCTGTATAATCCTACGGGTTTAACGATCTCCCATGATAATCGATCTACAGAATGATTTACGATTGCCTTGGATCAAACCTGAATATCTCGGATACCCTAAGCGCTATGTGACCCCTACGGGTTGCACGTGATTAAAATAAAAGTACTGATATGTGCAGTAGCCCAATGATAAAAGTTATCGGACCCGCTCCAAGATTCTTGGGATCGGTACGATTACTTTTCCAAGCCTCTTCTGCCTGCCCCCTCAAAGGAGGTTCCTTGACGCTGGTGAGGGGCGCTTGATCAAGGGAACTGGATTTGTGCTCTGGTTCCCTGAACCAAATTTGAATACCTTCCACATCCCCCCCCCCACGTGTGCTGTATAATTCTATGGGTTTAGCGCTCCCCCATGATTATAATAATAAATAATCGAATATCATTGGGGAACTTCCCTATGTGCACACATCCGTATACATGTACACATGCAGGCAGTATGTACAAGTATGCATGTGGATAAGTATACATTGTTATACACGAATGCATAGTTTACATATACACAATTTTACATAATTTAATCACACTTTTGATCGATATACACTCAGAGGTTTCTTGAACCTGGTGAAGTCTTGATCCAAGGAATTTGTAGATTAAACCTGAATGCCTACCATTATCCCCAGGTCTTTTATGGCCCCAACAGGTTTAGCGCTCACTCTAATATAATAATGACCAATCTTTTGCGTGGCTGGAGGTACAAGGGGTTGGACTTATGAGATAGTTATATCTTTCTCGAATACCGTGCTATTTTACCGCTGTGGGTTTAGCGCTTAATTTTATTATAAAAATAATTCTCACATCGCGTAACGGAAAAAGTTTCTATGTCATGCAAACCTCCAAGCCCACGCGGGTCATACATCGCCTGAGGAATGAAAGGTAATCGACGCTATATGACCCTTGTGGGCTTGGCGTTTAGTTTAGATTGTAAGAATAATGGAAGGTAATCAGGTTAGATCCACAGGAGGGAGATGTTTCAAGTTTTAGACCGATCCTGAAACACTATGAAAAGTTCTTTCAGAATAAAAAATACACCTTGAGTGATGAAAAGATCCCTTAAAAATCTGCAGAAAAAGGTGCACAGAAGACTTTAAAGTTGACAAAACTTGTGACTTACTCCGGTATCTTGGGTTTAGTGATTTATTTTGATTGTAATAATAATAGTAGTATTCTTGACATGAAATTTTAAAACGGGTGGAGACAGAGGCAAAATGCCAACAGTTGGTGTAAAAAAAATCAGTGAGTTTTATTTGTTTAACGTTTCACCAACATGGGTACTTGATCAAACCCAACGTTGGATGGAACGTTGTAAAAATACCGCATTGCATTTGTGTCTTTTTCCAGTGTATTTCAGATATGCAGCGTAATACCTCAGGCAGGAGCCGCTTTGAGAAACTTAGCGAAATGAAATAAGGGAAAAGGAGGGAAGATTGAAAAGTAAATTTCCCCGAGAGCTGTAGGATGGTGGATAATCTGGATGGCTTTCATGATAATTCACGTACCCTAGCTTAACCTTTGTTTCTTACTGTAAAAACTGCTGATGGAAACAATGTTGATTTTAAAACGTTAGAGTTGTATGGACAACCTAAACATGCTATCAGAATAAAGGACATCATCAGTATAATGGACATCAGATTAAAAAGCCCTAGTCAAGGGAATATATACAGAAGTGCTGTATGACCCTGGCGGGTTTAGCGGTTACCTTTGAATATAATAATACACTGATAGTTTACATTAATCCCAGTTTTTGAGTGTACTAGCTTCTTGATTAAAGGCGTCAAATTAAAACGCAACTTTAATGACCTTTGTATAGTTGATCAACTTGAACCATAATAAGCCAACAAGTCAACTTCATCTCATAATTTTCTTAAATCTACCGACTCTGGTTTTCCAAGTAATTAATAATTTTGTACTCTTGAGTATTACATCAACTCACGTCTCACAAATGGCTATAAAAATATATAAACCATCTGCCAGAGCTCACAATCAGAAATAGACAGTTTTTTCTAGGCAGATCAATAAGTAAATTTATGCTCAAAGTCAAGTCCAGCTGTATGTAAGGTACGCTACCACCTCCTAAGTTACTACCCACATTCGGTAACATGTAAGTGCCTCTTTACTGCTAGGCGATTAAGAACCGAGGGGTCTAAGAAGACTTGCCAAAACGTCTCCACCAGACCTAGAATCGAGCACGGATTCTTTTGGTGGGGAGGCGAGCGCCCAACTAATAAAGTGGGACTTCTCTGTAAGTCTTCCCTTTAATATTTCCACGAGACACGGAAACGTATTCACTACCGTGCAAGAGGACAGTCAAGCCAGCTTAAGATGATTGACACTTCCATTACCTGTTCAGCTCGTGGTTCTGTTGCGAATGAACGTTTTCTGGGAGTGTGCAGAGGCTACAGATTTTTCTAAGTATTCAAGAAAGAGCTTCCGAATAATGCCAGAAATTTAGTAATAAATATAAGCTTACGTGATAAATGCAAAATTATACAATTAGTTTTGAGTTGACAGTCGCTTACCGTTTTCATGAAATGCAAATCTTTAGAGAAGTGAATAAAATCCATAAATACATATTCATCACTCACTGCATTACAAATTGACTGCAATATCATTTTCAGTGCTGAAATTTAAGCTTATGAACGCCAACCTTATTCTTGAAAATATATTTCTTTAGGAATATTATGGTATGAGGATAGTTGCAGAATAACTCACATCAGTGATTGATTTTACAACGTATACCTCAGGCATTTAATTCCCCAGATATATACTAGGCCACATACCTATGATCCAATCACTTATTTACTGTTAAATAAACGAGGGAAGGGCCTTTATTATTATTGTTATTATTATTATTATTATTATTATTATTATTATTATTATTATTATTATTATTATTATTATTATTATTATTATTATTATTATTATTATTATTATTTGAAGAGTTCATCTCTTGTGGTTCATTCAGCACACATATTGTATAGGCTCGATCCTCCACACACTGAGAGACGGAAACGGTTCTAAAGAAGCCATATTTCTGTTGTGAACTGAAAGCACATTAACTATGTAATTTAGAGCTACCCTCTCCTCCCTTGGATCGATCCTGAGTGCCTCCCATTCCCAAGGCGCTGTACAGTTCTATATGCTTCTTCACGATATGATGATTTAACACTGAAAATTCACAAATGGTGGACAGTAGATAAAAACTGAAAGATAAAGTATTAAAGGAACAGAGTTAGTCATTTATTTAGCTATGTTTCACCCGCTTTCGGGCGAAAGCATGCTTAACAAATATCTTGTTCTATGTGTGTCTGACCAATTTAACACTGTCTTGGTTACGTCCGAGAGATTCCACACGACTTGACTTGTGTAAAACTCCAGAACAAGATTTCAGAATTCTGCTAGTTGATAACCTGCGAGTGGAAGTATTTAAGCAATCTCACTCCGGGCGGAGGCGGTGAATTCATTTGAAAGTTACAACTCCAATGTGGTTACCGCTCTCAGAGGAACTCTTGCCTTCACCAAGTTACACTCCTCGAAATATGTTTCGAATATGTTTTACTCACTTTATCGTTACATTGATAAATTTCGTTATACGTACATACACAACACACACACATATATATAAATGTGTGTATGCGGGCGTGTAAAAATACCAGTGGAAATAGAAAATATATTCCGAACGCTTTCACGTGCTTACAGACATATCTTTAGAAGAATAGGAAGAAGAGGCAAAAGCAAGAACGTTTTAAAGGTTAAACACTAAGGTGACACCTTATAGAAGGTGACGCTTCACAAAAACGTGTCCCACACATATATTTGTCAGAGTCAGATAAATTGTTCGTTTGACAAAGAACACATTGTATTTTTACCTACGTATATATATATATATATATATATATATATATATATATATATATATATATATATATATATATATATATATATATATATATATATATATATATATATATATATATATATATATATATATGTCGTGCCGAATAAGCAGAACTTGCGATCTTGGCTTAAATAGCAACGCTCATCTTGCCATATAGGACAAGTGAAAATTTGTAAACAAATCTTAAATATAATTAGTTGGGTTAGGCTAAAATAAATTGCTCTTGTTATAACAAGGTTAGATAAGTTTTCTATGTTTCTTTTGGTGCAAAATTAAAAAAATTTACATTAACATTAATGAAAAAATTATATCTTTAAACGTATAAGAGAAAATTTTGGAAAGGACTTAATTTTAAATGAGTTCTTGCTAATTGTCCAGTTTTACATATTCGGCACGACATTATATATATATATATATATATAATATATATATATTATATATATATTTATGTATATATATATATATGTACATATATATATATATATATATATATATATATAAACACATGTATATATATATATATATATAAATATATATATACATATACATATATATTATGTATATATATATACATATAGATAGATATATAAATATATGTAGATATACATATATATATACATATATATATATATATGTATATAATATATATATATATATATATATATATATATATATATATATATATACATACATGTATATAATATATATACATACATGTATATAATATATATACATATATATATATATATATATATATATATATATATATATATATATACATGTATATATATATATATATATATATATATATATATATATATATATATATATATATATATATATATATATATATATATATATACATATATATATACATATATATACATACATGTATATATATATATGTATATATATATATATATATATATATATATATATACTATATATATATATATATATATATATATATATATATATATATATATATATATATATATATATATATATATATATATTATTTTTTATTATCACACTGGCCGATTCCCACCAAGGCAGGGTGGCCCGAAAAAGAAAAACTTTCACCATCATTCACTCCATCACTGTCTTGCCAGAAGGGTGCTTTACACTACAGTTTTTAAACTGCAACATTAACACCCCTCCTTCAGAGTGCAGGCACTGTACTTCCCATCTCCAGGACTCAAGTCCGGCCTGCCGGTTTCCCTGAATCCCTTCATAAATGTTACTTTGCTCACACTCCAACAGCACGTCAAGTATTAAAAACCATTTGTCTCCATTCACTCCTATCAAACACGCTCACGCATGCCTGCTGGAAGTCCAAGCCCCTCGCACACAAAACCTCCTTTACCCCCTCCCTCCAACCCTTCCTAGGCCGACCCCTACCCCGCCTTCCTTCCACTACAGACTGATACACTCTTGAAGTCATTCTGTTTCGCTCCATTCTCTCTACATGTGTGTTGTGCTGAATAAGATGCATCGTCAATAGCGCATAACTGTTTCTAAAATAGATCATGTCCTAGATTCTTCCCGTAAGGCATCACAATCGTCGTACCGATAAAGATCTGGCCATCGTGGAAAGTCGAGGTAGAGAACTGCAGCTGCATGAAGCATGGAAGGACCAAAAAAAAAAAACTCGACAACGCACTCTAGAAAATTAAAACGTGCCTCAACAAGAGGCAACTCACTCGGAGTCGTAAAGTTAGGCCACTCAGCTGCACCCAGCAGCCACTCGGAGATACGGAGGACACCCTGGCCTGCTGAACGATGCAGTATTGGGAACTGGTAGCTACAATGCAGGTCACACGATGAATGGTGCCATTGTAAAGTAAAAGTCCTTGTGGTCGAGTCGAGTGGATTTCCATGTGTAATTTTAAAATCAAACTTTTCCTGTTTTCTTCACATGTTATAGCTAAAATTGTCCATCATATCGCACAATGACTGAAGAAAAGGACAAACACTCTAGAACAAACTTTTATTGGAAAGACGCTTCGCACAGTGTAGAGCTTCAAGTCTTGATAAAGCTCTATGCACAGAGCGAAACGTTGTCTCAATAAATGCTTGTTCTACAAGCGTTTATTGTTTAAAGTATCATGTCTTCAATAACATTAATTATATCAGAAAACTCAGTTGAACATACTAAAATAATTATTTGGAATATTGTCAGCATTAGAGATAAATGATAATTGAAATGGGTAGGGAAACAGAATTCGTCAGTAGCATTTTACATTTATATTTGGAATGAAATACAGTTATTAGTTAGGCACTAATTACCGACGAGAAATAATTTATTTCCGACACAGTGAGTCGGAGGAATTATATTCAAACTAAATTTCTTCGTTCATGCATTATTTTCAGACTGCGCAGTGGTTAATGCGCACGGCTCACAACCGATAGGCCCCGAGTCCAACCCGGTGCGAGGTGGGACGTACGGGTGAGTCTCGTAACACCTGCTGCACTTATTACTTAGTGTAGATACCTAGGTGCATATATACTATGAAACACACATCTCGCTCTTTATATACTTGTGTATACACTTATCCCTGTGTATTTGTACTGGCAGATGTGCTCACCTCGATTTATGTATGTCAGCAGATGAATACATATCGGTGTATATGAAATTGTAGACATACACATCCCAGTGTATATACTCTGCGAAATACACACCTGAATAATACGAAGTTTCAAAATTAGTGAAAATGATATATAAACATACTTAATTTATAACATGATGCTTGTTCCTTGCATGCTTTATGGCATGCAGTTAATTCATGCTTAATTATGGCAACACTAAATTTACGCAGGTGAGCTCATTTGCATACCTTGACTTGGGGCGATTGATTAAGGCAATCCATCTGGCAACGCTAAAGTGAGATTCTGCACTGGGGTTAGATAGTGAATAAAAGGTTGTGGGTAGATAGGAAGAGAGATGTAGAAAGCGAGAAAGGACTGGGGTAGGTGAGAGCAGTGAAAAAGACTGCGGGTAGACATGAAGAGAGGGAGAGAGAGAGGTAAGAAAGGTTAAGTGAACTGTTAACAGAGCAGTTAACTGTTTCCTATTAATTTCCTTTAAAAACAAGCTAACAAAACTGTAAAAAGAATTTTATCCTCTGATGAAAATTGAAGATATATCTAAAGCAAAATAAACTATACAACATCTCTTTAAATTCAAAGATGTTATACCTGTTGAATTACAGCCCTTTGAAGTCTACAAATATAGTTGTTATAACTGTAATGTCAACTGAGTGTAGACGTCTTTGAATGCTTAGGCAAATCTATTGGAACAAATGTGCAATTGAGTAAACTCCCATTTAGTGCCATACACCAACATTATGAGGCCACAGACCACACCGTAAACATGAAATCAGTCACTGTGTTGTCCAGTTGATCCAATGCCATTAAGTTGGCAAGAGTAGTCTCTCTACACAAGCATTCACTGTGTAATAATGAGTGGTATTGTAATCACTTATTCTTGTTGCAACAATCCTGCAATGGATACCTAGTTATGGATAGGCTGTGTAAGTTTGTCATTAGGGGGAATTGATTTGTATAGGTGGTGGGGGTGTCTATGTCACTTCAGGGTAGTGTTTAGGACACCTTTGGAGTGGAAGGGATACTTGGGTTTATCTTTTAATGAACATTATGATATTTGAGGATGTAGGTTCTAGTGATATGTGAATTGTATATAACTTATCCTTGTAAATAAATTATAATAGTATATAGCCTGTATAATTATGATTGTTATGCTCTGCTGTATATTACAGCTGTAAGTGCAACACATGTATATATCATCACTTTTCGGGTTATAAATAATTGTGGTCATTACTGATATTGTTAATGTAGCTCCAGTCATGCACTGGACGAATAACAATGGAGTTGCTGTTTTTTATGTTTTCCTTGGGGCCTTTAAGCTGTATAGATGGTGGATGGCTAAGTTCCTCCAGGGTAGAGTCTAGTACAGTTTCGGGGAGGATGGTGTGCTGGTGTTTTACCCCTTATATGACATGAGTGTAATTGATGAAGTATATAAGTGTATGAGAATTGTATGTAGTATAATGTTCTTTTTAGATAAAATATAAAAAAAAATGGGTGGTCAATAGATTTACTTTGATTTTGAAGTTAATTTTCTTTGAATTTGTACAGCGCCAGATGGTGGAGTTCAGTCCAAAACCAGCAGTGTAGGTTTTCATCTCACATATAAGATTCCTTTTCCCAAGGAACTCTTCAATTGCTGATATATATATATATATATATATATATATATATATATATATATATATATATATATATATATGAAAAGAAGTTGGATGTCCTGGCCCTAAGCGAAACAAAGCTGAAGGGGGTAGGGGAGTTTCGGTGGGGGGAAATAAATGGGATTAAATCTGGAGTATCTGAGAGAGTTAGAGCAAAGGAAGGGGTAGCAGTAATGTTGAATGATCAGTTATGGAAGGAGAAAAGAGAATATGAATGCGTAAATGCAAGAATTATGTGGATTAAAGTAAAGGTTGGATGCGAGAAGTGGGTCATAATAAGCGTGTATGCACCTGGAGAAGAGAGGAATGCAGAGGAGAGAGAGAGATTTTGGGAGATGTTAAGTGAATGTATAGGAGCCTTTGAACCAAGTGAGAGAGTAATTGTGGTAGGGGACCTGAATGTTAAAGTGGGAGAAACTTACAGAGAGGGTGTGGTAGGTAAGTTTGGGGTGCCAGGTGTAAATGATAATGGGAGTCCTTTGATTGAACTTTGTATAGAAAGGGGTGTAGTTATAGGTAATACATATTTTAAGAAAAAGAGGATAAATAAGTATACAAGATATGATGTAGGGCGAAATGACAGTAGTTTGTTGGATTATGTATTGGTAGATAAAAGACTGTTGAGTAGACTTCAGGATGTACATGTTTATAGAGGGGCCACAGATATATCAGATCACTTTCTAGTTGTAGCTACACTGAGAGTAAAAGGTAGATGGGATACAAGGAGAATAGAAGCATCAGGGAAGAGAGAGGTGAAGGTTTATAAACTAAAAGAGGAGGCAGTTAGGGAAAGATATAAACAGCTATTGGAGGATAGATGGGCTAATGAGAGCATAGGCAATGGGGTCGAAGAGGTATGGGGTAGATTTAAAAATGTAGTGTTAGAGTGTTCAGCAGAAGTTTGTGGTAACAGGAAAGTGGGTGCGGGAGGGAAGAGGAGCGATTGGTGGAATGATGATGTAAAGAGAGTAGTAAGGGAGAAAAAGTTAGCATATGAGAAGTTTTTACAAAGTAGAAGTGATGCAAGGAGGGAAGAGTATATGGAGAAAAAGAGAGAGGTAAAAAGAGAGCAAATGAGAGAGTGGGTGAGATGTTATCAACAAATTTTGTTGAAAATAAGAAAAAGTTTTGGAGTGAGATTAACAAGTTAAGAAAGTCTAGAGAACAAATGGATTTGTCAGTTAAAAATAGGAGAGGAGAGTTATTAAATGGAGAGTTAGAGGTATTGGGAAGATGGAGGGAATATTTTGAGGAATTGTTAAATGTTGATGAAGATAGGGAAGCTGTGATTTCGTGTATAGGGCAAGGAGGAATAACATCTTGTAGGAGTGAGGAAGAGCCAGTTGTGAGTGTGGGGGAAGTTCGTGAGGCAGTAGGTAAAATGAAAGGGGGTAAGGCAGCCGGGATTGATGGGATAAAGATAGAAATGTTAAAAGCAGGTGGGGATATAGTTTTGGAGTGGTTGGTGCAATTATTTAATAAATGTATGGAAGAGGGTAAGGTACCTAGGGATTGGCAGAGAGCATGCATAGTTCCTTTGTATAAAGGCAAAGGGGACAAAAGAGAGTGCAAAAATTATAAGGGGATAAGTCTGTTGAGTATACCTGGTAAAGTGTATGGTAGAGTTATTATTGAAAGAATTAAGAGTAAGACGGGGAATAGGATAGCAGATGAACAAGGAGGCTTTAGGAAAGGTAGGGGGTGTGTGGACCAGGTGTTTACAGTGAAACATATAAGTGAACAGTATTTAGATAAGGCTAAAGAGGTCTTTGTGGCATTTATGGATTTGGAAAAGGCGTATGACAGGGTGGATACGGGGGCAATGTGGCAGATGTTGCAGGTGTATGGTGTAGGAGGTAGGTTACTGAAAGCAGTGAAGAGTTTTTACGAGGAG
>NC_091354.1:6171216-6203716 GCF_038502225.1 Cherax quadricarinatus
CTGTTCATCACTACCCTCCTCGCTCCCATCAGTTATAACGAATTTTTTTTATCCACTCAGCACTGCCTATTCATGACCCCTCGTAGTGGCTACCTTGATGCTGGTAAAGGGCTTTGATGCAAGGATTTGGAGGTAGGGTCAAGCCTGCTGGCCTCTCGTTCTCCAAGGTAATGTAACATCCCGCTACGTTTTCAGTGTTTCCTTGTGATCATGACTACATTAACATTCAAGAGAGATTGCTGCTTAGAACATAGCGTGTCCAGCGTTATTTCAGTATAGACAAAGATGACCCTTAATACCTTGGATGGAATCTAATGTGTTAGATAAACGCAGGAGGATAAAAAAATATTTCGTTAAGTCATATGGATCTTGAATATTTTTCCTTCATTTTACTTCAGTCTTTTATTCAGAATAATATTCCTGAAACTATAAACGTATGATGTGCTCGCGTGTGTTCAGGTTACAGTTTATGAACACAATGTTTACGCAAACTATACATTTTCTATACAGAAACTGTAAACTGAATGGGGGAGGGGGGTATGTAACTCTCAGTGTAGATACGCTGACAGTTTATGTGATTTCTTTTTCTTAAGGATTAGATTATTCATGACTGATGGAGAACAGGCGACATGCAGCCTCAGTGACTCGTGTAGTCGATTGGCTTTACACCCCATTATACTTACCATTTTCTATTACACTGTTTTCGACATCACAGTGCAAGAAAAATCTTCAAATACGAACTTCCAACCTAAAAATCCTTACAACACTGAAAACATTTTGGTAGGTGGGACCTTTCCACTGCATAGAGAACGGAAAATAGGTAAAGATTTAACCCAGTTCCATAAAAAGTGTACTATCGTAATAAGGTAAATATAATAGTCTGTCCAAAATCTGGGCAAAACAAGAGAAATACTGAAATGGCGATTCCAACAAGAAACCAAGAGTGAAACCAGAACTCACTGAACCAACACAACAAGTCACAACAGCGACACCATAAATCATTGAACCATAACAACATTAATAACAGTGACAAAGATCATCATTGAACCAACTCAGCAGTAGTAACTCACTTCAACTCGGGCAGTCTTCGGGATAAGAAGAAATCTCTAAGAAAACAGCATCCTAAAGATTTAATCAGAGAAAGAAGTAATTTGAACGATTACTCTGCTGTCTAAAAAGTCTTTCCAGGTTAAACACACAACGTCCCATTTCCCTTCTAAAAGTACTTGTCACATTTTCCTTGCAACGATGACAAGTGATGTATAAAAATATTTATCAGCCATAAATTAAAATGAAATACGAGTCCCTGAGCTCTTCTTGCATTCATTCATTCATCTTCAGAAGCAAGTAACAAAAAATACCCAAGGACTTAGCTACAGGAGCTAGATTGGGATAAATTAAACCAAAGATTTTAAGCATTGCGAACTGGGTTTGCGGTAATATTTTGTGTCCATTACCTTTTCTCAGATAAACTGTTTGGCAAGCATCCATATATTCTTAACAGTATCTCTCTCTCCCTCTCCAGAGCTACTCTTAAAATTCAATCCTTGTATTAAAAGTAGACTGGTTGTGTACAGAGTAATGGAATATTAATAAATTTTATTGGGCTTTTAACTTAATAAAACAACCAAAAACTCACGAAAACAGTCTCTACTCTTGAAATATAAACAGGATTCGGGCGACGTAAAATACTACTTTCTTCTTCGCTCCGACATGCCTTGGATACACAACTTGCCTTGTTTCACCACTACATTCACACACGTCGAGGCAGACCC
This sequence comes from Cherax quadricarinatus, assembly GCF_038502225.1. Taxonomy (NCBI): domain Eukaryota; kingdom Metazoa; phylum Arthropoda; class Malacostraca; order Decapoda; family Parastacidae; genus Cherax; species Cherax quadricarinatus. The sequence goes on from NC_091354.1 coordinate 6,172,992, forward strand.
AATAGATTAGAAATTTTCCTCATAAATTCAAGTCGCATCCCAAGACAGCTGTGTGAGAGAATCATCCTTTGTGGGCTTTTTTATTACATATTAAATGGCTATAAATCTGTTACTGGTAGTCAGGCTTTTGACACTGGTTTATAGACTTGTGTGCCAGATCTCCTGACGGTTTTTATTTGTCGATTTTATGGCATAAATCATTTTCCACCTGTGATAATATTGGTTATAAATTTAAGTCTTGATATCATGACTCGCTTATCACAAAGCACCATTTTTTGAGTTATTATTCATTCTCTGGCGATTTTTCTAACCACCCAGTTTCCGACTCTTATTAACTGCCTCTGCTCGTCATTGAAATTTTGACTATTATTATTATTGTTGTTGTTGGTAGTGATATTATTATTGTTCAAAAAAAAAAAAAAAAAAAAAAAAAAACACTTTGGTTAGGAAATTGCAGACATTTCTGTTCGCCCTGGACCAGTAACAAGTTAAAACAGTGACTTTATATTGATAAAAAGCCGAAATATTGTCAAACAAATTTACTTTTTCAAAATCTGAGTTATTTTTGAAATGCTCCAGCAACTTGGGAATTTTCTTTCTTCATTATCACATTATTTTTTTATTTTATTGTTGATGCTGCTGAGAAGTTTAATATATTGTTTAAGGTGGAAGGAAGTGGCGGAGCCGAGGAAGAGATCGTTTCAAACCTGATGATCTTCAGAAGTACATAATAATAATAATAATAATAATAATAATAATAATAATAATAATAATAATAATAATAATAATAATAATAATAATAATAATAATAATAATAATAATAATAATTGTTATTATTATTATTATAATAATGATTGTGGTACTCACCTAATTGTGGTTACAGGGGTCGAATCATAGCTCCTTGCCCAGCCTCTTCACTGGTGTGTGTATGTGCATATTTAATTGCAATTGTCAGTTACATTAATCTTCAGAATCCACGGAGTGGAAATTTACTTGGTCTCCTATTTTTTTTCCTAGATGACCTACTGAAGATGAAAAGGAAATAGCAGTTGGTCTTCCGTGTCTAGTTAGGAGACTCGTAAACTGGACATTGTTACTTCGAGAGTTGGTTGCCATACTATTAACTCCACTTCACGACGCACTAAAAACAGTTATAAATTACAATTAACAAGAATTTACTTCCTCCTGGCAGTGACAGGATAGTGACTGCATGCAGGGCGCTATCGTAGAGTTATTTACAGCCTATGGGTGATGATTGGTTGCACGAGGCTATCGTAGCTATTCACGATGTCAGTGGTGAATGGTTGCATGATGCTACCGCAGAGTTATTCACGATGTCAGAGTGGTGAATTGTTGCATGATGCTACCGCAGAGTTATTCACGATGTCAGAGTGGTGAATGGTTGCATGAGGATTCTGTAGTTATTCAGGATCTCAGAGTAGCGAATGGTTGCTAGAGGATACCTGAGAGTCGTCAGGAGCCCCGCCCCGAGATTGTTACAATGCTTCTTTAATTTCTTTAACCAGCTGACAGAGATTCTGAAAAAGTTTCTCTATTTTCTGTACAAATATTTGTTTATTCTCCCAGAAAGACACATAGGGCAGGATGTAAACACCGTGAGGTGTACGTCTCTCAGTATATTCAGTATACGCTGAGAGTTTACTTTAATACTTCTTATAAGGATTAATGCATTCTTGACTATAGTGGACAGGTGACATGCAGCGTTAATGACCTTGGTGAAGCTCACAGACTTTGAACCCTACCAATCAACCAACCATTAACCGACACCTGGTGCAGAGGAAACCTTTATTATACGTTTTGCTCGGATCCCAATCATAATAGCCACTGTTACCTCCTCCTTTGATGATCATTCGTCTTGAAACTCATTACGTCATTGTTAAAGGGCTGCATGAAATGATCATTCTGAAACTGCTTCAAACCCTGCCTATAAATGAGACAAAAAATAATAAATTGTAGATGAACAGACACCAGCAGGGTGGAAAATTTTATGAAGAACAGATATAGTGATGTTGAGAATACGTAGATAAAGACATTTATGCAAAGTTAAAGATATCAGCTGGGATAAATAAATGTCTCGAACCGTGTACAATATTTCAAAATAATGATTTTTGTCCGTGGTTTAACTTACACTTCAAATGTCATCATAATGCATTTAACAAGTATCAAGAATTGACATGTTGGACTTTAAATGTGTCAGTGACCTTTCAAAGTTCGCTCATTAGAAGGAAATTTGATATAGTATTTTTACCTGTTCGACCTTTACCTGTCACGTTTCATACAAATCACACTGGACTGGGGTCCATTGTTCTCGTACAGAAAAAAAGATCAAAGCCTTAACAGTGGTTCTGGCAGACTGTAATCAAACTTAGTAATTTATTTAGGATGCGAGGCAAAATTAACTTTATAAATAAGCCTAATGAAATATAATTTAATATCAGAGACAAAGTTTTATATATTTAAACTGAATTGAACAAGAATAATTTATAATTTTTCATGTTTTATTTATCGTGTGTTATGATAATTCTTGGTAGAGAGAGGTAGCTCAATGCTAACAGTATCAGTAACAGTCGTAGAATTAACGGTAATTGAATCACTAGTTAGAAGAGGTTAATATCTGTTTCTTTTTGTCTTGAATCTAGGTTATTCTGTTCTCTTCCCCCCCCTCTCCCTGCTCTCTTTCCCTCTCCCTGTTCTCTTTTCCTCTGCCTGCTCTCTTTCCCTCTCCTTGTTCTCTTTCCCTCTCCTTGCTCTCTTTCCCTCTCCCTGCTCTCTTTCCCTCTCCCTGCTCTCTTTGCCTCTCCCTGCTCTCTTTCAACCTGCCTGCCATTTTCCCTCTCTTCCTATATTCATCAACCTTTATCTCACTCTCCCACTTTTATTCTGTCCATGTCTCCACCTCTCTCTTGTCTCCTGGCCCTCTTTTCTCTATTTCCCTCACTTTCTTACTATTTCTCTCTATCACTCTGTCCTATATCTGTCTCCATCTCTCCTTTACTCCCCTCCCTCTTTCACTTTCCCACTCTCTCTCCTCATTTTCACAATTCTCGGATTTTCGTCAGATAAAAGGACGTCTACAGATAAAGGGAATCTTATTTGCGTTACAGTGTCCTTGAAACATTCCCTGGCTCTCTTCCCAGCATCTTCTACAAAACTTATATTATCCACCACACGAACACTGGCAAAACAACAACATAGCAGAAAGAATCATATTCCCGACTATAAGAACACTGGAGCCTGAAATTAAAATCTTAGGAAGTTTTATCGTGCGAGAGGAAGTTTTCAGCAGGCGGAGTAGCAGGAGGTGGAGGAGGAGAATGAAGAAGGAAGAGGAGGAGGAGGAGGAGGAAGAGCACGAGAGGCAAGAGCAAGGTGGATTACCTGAGAAAGACAGGTAAGACAACAAGCATGGGATGCAGGGATACACACACACTGAGTGCTCATGCTCAGAGTGTTAAAAACAATGAAAAGTGCATTTGAAAACTGTCCTGAGTGGCTGGCTCACATCTTAGGCAGTTATATACAAGTACTATACATCAAAGGCAGTTACGTTCCACACAACTCAGGTAGTTACAACACTATCAAACACATACCCTTCTTGAAAACAGGCTGTAAAATACATGTATATTCTAGAGAGATACATGCATATTCTAGAGATACATGTATATTCTAGAGAGAAAACACTAAAACATATTAGAAAACGTTCCGGTCCTGGGACCCTGATGACTTTTATTCCAGATTTCATGGTTATTTTATAGATAACTTTTCCTTTATACTTTTCATATACTTTTTCTCCCAGCATTTAATTACATAAACTTCCCAGTTATGCACTCGCCTTTATTGAATTTCTATGGAGAATGCAATGACGATTTTTTCTCAATTTATAATTATTTTAATCGAAACAAGAGCCAAACCAGTATGATGTGATAAGTTTACTTGAAACATATGTGTATCCTTATTTGCAGAAGATTTCAGAGAGAGAGAGAGAGAGAGAGAGAGAGAGAGAGAGAGAGAGAGAGAGAGTGGTCGGGCCATAGTAATGGAATGTCTACTTCAATGACCTTCTTAATCTCACCCTAGTATTCTATGCATATGAAGACAACTGTGCACTGACATTTACTTAAGAGAGGAAATGCCAGCTGCTCCATGTTACATCAATCACCAGCTTACAGCTATATCAGCCTGGGCAACATGATGGCAGGTCACATTTACGTCTACAAAAACACAAATGATGATGGTTTCTAGGCATCATGATGGTAATACTTGAACAGTGGTATGACTGAATGAGAGTGTTGGTACCCGGGTATGATGTTGTTATCCTTGGGATGAAATTTGGCTCCAATCTGGCTATGAAGAACCACGTTGTAAATCGTGAAAACAAAGCGACCAGGAACCTTACTGCACTTCGACGTATCTTGCACCTGCTTGACAGCAGAGGTTGCAAGATTCTGTACGAGGCACAAGTACACTCACACCTTGAGTATGCTCCACTTTCTTGGATTGCCTGCCACCTGTCTCATTTGTGATTTGACAGAATAGAGGACAAAGCAAGAAGACATTTCTCTTACGAAGACCCACCCTGGGCAGATCTGTTATTTCATCATAGCCTTCAGCACAGGAAGGATGTGGGCGGCCTTACCGTTATGAGCATGGTTAACATTGTCTAGGTACTACACTTGGCTCTACTTCGAGGAGATTGAGAAATGAGCTTCTACACAACAAGACGGACAGCAAACAGCAATTACACTCTGACTCAGACTGACTGTACCCTTTTCCAGAACTTGGCTTCATCTGAGATAATTTATTCATAGGATGACTCGTGTCTGGAACATGTTCGAACAGCATAACATCAGTGAAATAAAGTCAAGTGACCAAGTGAAATCGCTGGCCCACAAATGGCTCCAACTTCATCCTGTTACGTATCTGTATATCTCTTAAGAAATAAGCTGATGTAGATAACATAAACTTGTAAATAATGCTAGGAGCTCTAAACCTAACCTTGTAAAACCTTGTGTAAAAGAGAGAGAGAGAGAGAGAGAGAGAGAGAGAGAGAGAGAGAGAGAGAGAGAGAGAGAGAGACAGACAGAATGAGAGAGTGACCTCTACAGAGCCATCACAGGTGAACCACAGCAGCTGTCAGCAGTTTATTTTGTCTGGGCAAAGGAATTATGAGACAAAAACTATCCAGACAGAAGCTTTATAGTCCCGCTGGAATCGCTCGGCTGTTGCCGATTGCCTGTTCCACATCCCAATATATGTTTTTAATTTCATTATTGTTTGTTTTCCATGATATCGCTCTCAAATTACATTGTAATACCATATATCTTGTGTTTTTTCAACGCTGGGGAGGGATAGAGAATTTATAGTGGTAAATGCAATAGAGTATTGAACCATACGTGTGTACAAGTTTTCCCCCCTATTGTGTATTGTCAATAAATCTTCCATGTGCTGGTAATTTCGAAGTTCTTGTGCAGTTTTGAATACGACGAATAGACATGGTAAAATATAGAAATATTTAACTTTCCTTTTGTGTTAGGGTAATGTTCTTTTGTTGCGCTTATGTAGTGGTGCTTATTACATCGATTTTGCGTCCTTGTGATGTTTGTTTGCATAGAAAGACACAAAATGCAGAACAAGAGTTTGTTGAGACAGCATTTCTCTAAAGGTAAAGCTGTTTAAAGCGATGTCTCTAAAGGCTGCTCCTCCATTGAGTCTTCGTACCTAAAGCTGTCGACATAAATGGCTGTATATTCAGTAACGTTCGCAGTGATCTTCGTGGTAGCGGTGATCATTGTGGTAGTGCTATCGTATCAGTGATCATGACCATCACGATCACTGATACGACAGCGCGATTAAGGTTGTGGCTATCGTAGTCGCGGTAGCGTTAAAATTCCTGAAAAATATCTCATAGTCAAGCATTAGGTTTTTGGTTTGAGGTACACAAGTGTTAAGTTACTCTCCCTGGCTTCTTCAAGTGATGTAATTTTATACAGGAGACCAGGAAATATTTTCCTTGGTGGAATCTTTGTTATGGATCCCATACAAGCTCCCAAGAGGCCATTCTCCTCACATTTCAGTTACATCAATGTTGGTACTTGTACTCAGTAGGACGAACCGTCGAATAAGATTAACGTTAAATTTTATCCATAAGAAATAAATTCAGAATAATTATACATTTGTAAATATGAGTGTATTAAACATATCAGTTACAAAAAAAAAAATTCTCTGACAGACAAAATGACTAAATTAGAAAATTCATGTCGGCTCCAGGTTCCCTCACGCAGGCTCCAGGTTCCCCTACGCAGGCTCCAGGTTCCCTCACGTAGGCTCCAGGTTCCCTCACGTAGGCTCCAGGTTCTCTCACGCAGGCTCCAGGTTCCCTCACGCAGGCTCCAGGTTCCCTCACGCAGGCTCCAGGTTCCCTCACGTAGGCTCCAGGTTCTCTCACGCAGGCTCCAGGTTCCCTCACGCAGGCTCCAGGTTCCCTCACGCAGGCTCCAGGTTCCCCCACGCAGGCTCCAGGTTCCCTCACGTAGGCTCCAGGTTCCCTCTCGCAGGCTCCAGGTTCCCTCACGCAGGCTCCAGGTTCCCTCTCGCAGGCTCCAGGTTCCCTCACGCAGGCTCCAGGTTCCCTCACGTAGGCTCCAGGTTCCCTCACGTAGGCTCCAGGTTCCCTCACGTAGGCTCCAGGTTCCCTAACGCCGGCTCCAGGTTCCCTAACGCAGGGTTCGGGTTCCCAAACACAGGTTTCAGGTTCCCTAACGCAGGCTCCAGGTTCCCTAACGCCGGCTCCAGGTTCCCTAACGCAGGGTTCGGGTTCCCAAACACAGGTTTCAGGTTCCCTAACGCAGGTTCCAGGTTCCCTAACGCAGGCTCCAGGTAACATCACGCAGGCTACAGGTTCCCTCACACCGGCTCCAGGCTCTCTCACGTCAGCTGCAGGTTCCTTTTCGCCGGCTCCAGGTTCCCCCACGAAGGCTCTAGGTTCCCGTCACGCAGGCTCCAGGTTCCCTCACGAAGGCTCCAGGTTCCCGTCACGCAGGCTCCAGGTTCCCTCACGAAGGCTCCAGGTTCCCGTCACGTAGGCTCCAGGTTCCCTCACGTAGGCTCCAGGGTCCCTTATGTTAGATGTCTGTAAGTTGTGCTATCTAATTCAGCAGATTTTTAAGGACACCAATGAACATACACGAAGACAAAAATATTGACACCAATGAACATACACGAAGCCAAAAATATAGAAATGAAAACTTCAATATATTTTTTTTCAATACATAACTATAAATAAATCCACAATGCATAGGTTAGTGTTCGATTAGATTACCAAACCTTATGCACACTTGTCTGATAAAAATTGAAACTTATAAATATACTGGAGCAATCAAAATTATGATGGCCGAATTTTCAACCACAAATTCATAACCAAAAAAGCACATAAACAATCGGATGATCCAGCCTCGATTACTATGCTATAAACTCATTTACCGCTGGAAATGGAATATAATTATTTGAATTAATATATCACAAAAACCTTTCTGAGGCCTAGTCAGTGAAATTAATTAAATTCCGCATTTTGACATGACCATTAAACGTTGAGTGGTTGCCGCCAGCACAAACAGTCTAATGAGTCATTCATATCAACGGAATGTTTGTGTAGTGATCGTTGGTGCATTCCTCGTTCTTTTGTGTGTTTACTGAAATATAATGGAACTTGCTTAGATGCCTCAGTGTGTTAGGGAGTTCTGTAGGCAAGTGGCTTGTGGGGTAGCAGGTGAGTGGGAGATGGAGTGGTGTAAGGGGATGGAGTGGTGTAAGGGGATGGAGTGGTGTAAGGGGATGGAGTGGTGTAAGGGGATGGAGTGGTGTAAGGGGATGGAGTGGTGTAAGGGGATGGAGTGATGTAAGGGGATGGAGTGGTGTAAGGGGATGGAGTGGTGTAAGGGGATGGAGTGGTGTAAGGGGATGGAGCGGTGTAAGGGGATGGAGTGGTGTAAGGGGATGGAGTGGTGTAAGGGGATGGAGTGGTGTAAGGGGATGGAGTGGTGTAAGGGGATGGAATGGTGTGAGGGATGGAGTGGTGTGAGGGGATGGAGTGGTGTGAGGGGATGGAGTGGTTTGAGGGATGGAGTGGTGTGAGGGATGGAGTGGTGTGAGGGGATGGCGTGGTGTGAGGGGATGGAGTGGTGTGAGGGGATGGAGTGGTTTGAGGGATGGAGTGGGGTGTGGGATGGTGTGGTGTGAGGGGATGGAGTGGTGTGAGGGGATGGAGTGGGGTGAGGGATGGAGTGGTGTGAGGGATTGAATGGTGTGAGGGATGGACTGATGTGAGGGATGGAGTGGTGAGAGGGACGGAGTGGTGTGAGAGATGGAGTGGTGTGAGAGATGGAGTGGTGTGAGGGGTGGAGTGATATGAAGGATGGAGTGGTGTGAGAGATTAAGTGGTGTGAAAGATGGAGTGGTGTGAGGGACGGAGTGGTGTGAGAGATGGAGTGGGGTGAGGGATGGAGTGGTGTGAGGGATGGTGTGGTGTGAGGCATGGAGTGGTGTGAGGGATGGAGTCGTGTGAGGGACGGAGTGATATGCGGGATGGGGTGGTGTGAGGGATGGAGTGGTGTGAGGGATGGAGTTGTGTGAAAGATGGAGTGGTGTGAAGGATGGAGTGGTATGAGGGACGGAGTGATACGAAGAATGGAGTGGGGTGAGGGATGGAGTGATATTAGAAATGGAGCGGTGTGGGATATAAATAGTGTAAGAGATGTAAGGTTAATGTGAGTGTGAGTAGTGTAAGAGTATAATTAGTGTGAGAGTGTGAGTAATATGAGGGAATGAGAGGGGCAAGTTGAACACTTGATACACACAATTAATCACAGGAGGGAGAGATATATCATAATCTACACTTGGAAAATCTTGGAGGGAATGGTCCCAAATCTGCACACAGAAATCACTCCCTACGAAAGTAAAAGACTGGGCAGGCGATGCAAAATGCCGCCAATAAAAAGTAGGGGCGCCATTGATACACTAAGGGAAAACACCATAAGTGTCCGGGGCCCAAGACTGTTCAACAGTCTCCCATCAAGCATTAGGGGAATTGCCAATAAACCCCTGGCTGCCTTCAAGAGAGAGCTGGACAGATATCTAAAGTCGGTGCCGGATCAGCCGGGCTGTGGCTCGTACGTTGGACTGCGTGCGGCCAGCAGTAACAGCCTAGTTGATCAGGCCCTGATCCATCGGGAGGCCTGGTCATGGACCGGGCCGCGGGGGCGTTGATCCCCGGAATAACCTCCAGGTAACCTCCAGGTAACCTCCAGGTAACATAACAGCTGTAATTTCTAACACACAAGTGTGTGAAAACAATTTATCTTTAACACAAATTTACCCGCACACAGACACCAGAAAAAAATGTGAATATTTTTCTTTATTTCATAACCTACCAGTTACAGAGCCCTATTGTGTTTTTCTTTTTTCAACATAAATATGGGTTTGCTTTCGAAACTAATAAATTATTAAATTACACTTAGTTTTATTTACAAATAAATATCAAATATACATTGAATGTATCGTGCCAAATAAACCGAACGGGTGAGTTTGGCCTATTTGACAAGGGTGTTTATTGCCGAATTAAAAAATGAAAATTTTTTTTTTGCCATAAATAAGAGGAAATCAATCTGAACATGACGAAAAAGATATGTCATTGATTTTAAGTAATATTTGAAAGGTTTAAAATGACCTAATGCTATACGTAGCATAGTTAAAATATGCTATTTTGAGTTTAGGTGAAGTTTCTAAGTTAATTTTCATTCAAAATTAAAAATCATTATAGCAATGTCAATAACAAAAATTCGCTATCATTCTGTAAAAGAATTTTTTGGAAACCGTTTAATTTTTATGGGAGATCGGCGTATTCAGCGAGTTCGACTTATTAGGCAGGACATACATACAATCACACACAAAAAATCGCACACAGACATACTATATATATATATATATATATATATATATATATATATATATATATATATATATATATATATAATAACTTCAAGAGTGTATCAGTCTGTAGTGGAAGGAAGGCGGGGTAGGGGTCTGCCTAGGAAAGGTTGGAGGGAGGGGGTAAAGGAGGTTTTGTGTGCGAGGGGCTTGGACTTCCAGCAGGCATGCGTGAGCGTGTTTGATAGGAGTGAATGGAGACAAATGGTTTTTATTACTTGATGTGCTGTTGGAGTGCGAGCAAAGTATCATTTATGAAGGGGTTCAAGGAAACCGGCAGGCCGGACTTGAGTCCTGGAGATGGGAAGTACAGTGCCTGCACTCTGAAGGAGGGGTGTTAAAGTTGCAGTTTAAAAACTGAAGTGTAAAGCACCCTTCTGGCAAGACAGTGATGGAGTGAATGATGGTGACAGTTTTTCTTTTTCGGGCCACCCATCCTTGGTGGGAATCGGCCAGTGTGGTAAATATACATATATATATATATATATATATATATATATATATATATATATATATATATATATATATATATATATATATATATATATATATATATATATATATATGCATACATGTATTTATCTGTGTGCACGTACTCATGTTTATTTATGTATGTTGTGAGATAATACTTTTATTATACATGCATGAAAGTCTAATCAGCATATATTATGGAACGCACATCAACTGTATAATGGACTAATTACATTGCTCGCTTACTCAGAAAAATATATAACGTATCATTTAATAACTTTAATGTTGTATCAGGTGTAAATAAATTTGTCCCCGAAAAATATTCGAGCATAGATTCTTTTATCATAATACATGTTTAGGTCACTGATTAGTACAACATATCAAAGATTATGGATCTCCTCCAGCTCCTCTGAAGCCGGACCTGAGTCAAGTATGCAGCCAGCACTTGTCTGGATGGTCACGCTGAGGCGTGACAACTTTCCTTGTATGAATCTAAGTCCTGGCTTCGTCTCTGTAGATGCTTTCCTCTCCCACTACATTGTAAAATGCTCCAAACTTCAGAACACCCGTGACTTAACCTGACTCCTCATTTTTTCTTTTTCTTTTTCTTCTTCTCCCTCTTCCCCTTTCCTCTTTCCTTTTTCTCCTCTGGGTTGTCTTTCTTCCTTCTGTCTCTTGTTTCTGTTCCTTCTTTATTTATTTCACCACTTCCCCTTTCACCCACCTCTGTGCACTTGCTCTCCCTCTGTGAGCACCTAGCTCCCTTGCAGTGCTCCCCTTTCTTGGTATTTGACTGGCTCCTCCTCCTTATTCCCCACTACTACCACTACCACTACTACTACCTCTACTACTACAACTACTACTACTACTACTACTACTACTACTACTACTACTACTACTACTACTACAACCACCTCTTCCTGCCTATATATAGCCGTCCTGCTCCACTTCTGGTTATTGTGACTTTGTAAATGGTCCAAGTCGGACCGAAACGTCGTCGTAAGCTTCTCTCTTTTATGTGCGGGTTATTTGTGTATCGTTCCAGTCACGGTATTGTGCCTTTTTTTGTTATTTATGGGACTTGAAAGTGGTCGCGCTTGGGTCCCTTGTGAAGTCAGTGAGTCTGGAACCCAGTTCTTTGAGATAACGTGTCTCATTCTTTCTCCATTGATACTGATGGTTCGTATCTATGTACTTGCTGATCTTGTACTCCCTGTGCTCCGCGGCATTTCCCTGATGCCGAACACTGTGATGGATGTAGGTATCAGAGACGAAATGCAAGTATTGTCTCACACTTAATGCTTACCATTCTTCCGAGGATGGCGATGGCGATCCTGCCGGGTGGTTTGTGGGGATGTAAGTATTGCTGGACGCTAGGGATCAGGATTCTCTCTCAGCCGGGCACCCAGCTAAAGCAAGGCTTCTTTTTATGTCAATGACTTCATTATGTCTTACATGCCAGCGCTTCGTTTTGGAGCAGTTTAGACCATATAGACCATATTGGTCGGCTTGTGCATCGCTGAAAATACACACATATTCCGTGTGAACTGGGGTAGCGAGGTGGAGAGCAACTGCAATATGGAGAGTCTGTGGGTCGAAGCGTGTTCCCACTGCCGATATGGGAATTGTTAGGAGGAAGTCATCAGAGTGATGTGCGTTCACAGCTTGGAGACATACAATCTCCCTGTTGGATGTTGCGCTTCCGAGCATGTTGTTATGCGTCTTTTCAGGAGTAGGGCCATCCTGTCTGGACTGTTTGTAGACCAGTGCTGCACTGGGTTTGGCGCTGGAGCAGCAAGAATTTCCCATTTGGTAATGGCACTGGTGCTGCTTGGGTCCTGTATTCTTGCTAAGCCACCAAGGTTGTCTGGAAGAATTTATTTTATTAGCTCGTCCGGTGCAATGGAAGAGGATAAGAAAGTTGCCAGCGCAATCTGGGAAGATTTAATTATTCTCATACCCCCAAGCTTGACTGGAAGTAAGGCTTGCAACTACTGTCTATCTTCAAGAAAAAGATTCGGTATACCCTCTAGCATGGTCTTTAGGAGGGAGTCATATTCTTTGAGTTTTGGGTAAAAGGCTGAGGAATTTTTCGTTATCTAAGTAGTTGGATGCCCTCATCACCTTACTCTTATCTATGTTAATTTTCAACTTTCTACCTTTACACACCCTCCCAAGCTCGTCCACTAACCTTTGCAACTTTCTTTACAATCCCCCAAAAGCACAGTATCATCACCAAAAATGTAACTATGTCAACTCCCATTTTGTATTTAATCCCCCATAATTTAATCCTACCCCTCTCTCCAACCCCCTAGCATTTAATTCTTTTACAACCCCTCTATAAATATGTTAAACAACCATGATGACTTTACACATCCCTGTCTGAGACCTAATTTTACTGGAAAGTAATCTACCTCTCTCCTACACACCCTAACAGAAGCCTCACTAAAAGCCCTTTACAGCATTTAGTAACTTACTACCTATTTCATACACTTGCAAAATAGTTTAAAATTATATTCTAAATTATAAACTCATAATATATAATTTTTGCATCCTTTAAATTTCAAAATGTGTCTGTTACTGCTGTTAACTGAGCTGGAAGTAAATCTTGCTACAATGGCCGCGAGAAAAGTCATCTACACTCGAGGTCCTGCTGCTACATTTAGCTTAAATGACCCTCAATATAAGGTGAAAATGGTTGTGGCCAACAGATCTTGTGGCCTCGGCGGCTGCAGCGACACGTCGGGAGAATCCAATAATTACCTTGGTGCCCAGGAAAAGAGTAGGTAATGAAGTGAAGAACGAGAGGAAAGGGATATAAGTTTGCCTAGATGGTCATTAAGGCTTCAACTGAGGTTTCAAAGACGTTTTAAGCAGCAAGAAACATTATTTTACAAAGTTTCTCGTACAATAACAAAGAGGAACACTTAATAATAGTTGTTGTATATTAAATTTTACCTTCTCACTCTCCTCAAATACAAATATTCTAAATTAGCTTACAGAAGATGACATACAAACTGCAAAGATGTTCCCAAATAGACTATGTTACCTCTTTTTGTTTCTAATTTATATACAATTTGTGTATTCAAATCTTGTTCCGCTACCGTTCACAGGATGGACACGGGGTGCACAAGAACATAGCCGCGCCAGCGGCAAAATCTAATCCATTTCACACAGATTCTCTCCAGCTCCTTTCCCTCTCTCTTGACCCCTCGTCGTTGCCTCAGTAACAAGCCTCTTCGAAGACAATTTACATTACTGTTGCAGTCTTGGCGAGGGAATGTTGGCTGCTGCTCAGCTTTCGTCTGAGAGTCTCTCTTTGCTTCTGTGACTTCCTTTTGCCTCTCGCTGACTCACATCTCTACAGTGCCTTGAGATTTCATACCGTGTTGTAACAATGAAATTACCATGAACACATATCAAAATTTGTAGACCAAACTAGTTTAATTGTTTCTGGCTACACTGTATGGGGTACCATTACTTAATGCTGTTACCTACAGTTCATTAATAAGACATTATTCTCGGTATTCTAATCTTAAACTTACTGCGCCTTAAAGTAGGTGATTATTTTATATTAGGGTTCATGACCCGATGAACTGGAAATATTTTATTCGTTGGATGAAACCAGATTACCTCCCCTTCCCATGGTGATGTAAGACTTCCATGGATTTAGCTGCTACTCATGAAGTTATAATCTAGCCGTGCTTATTTAGTTGGTACAAACACACTCAATAAATCTCCCTGATAATGATTTATCTATGAATGAGCCTGAAGAGATTACACACACATGGAACACGAGAAGAGTACAAAACAAAATAAAACAAAATACAAAAATATTAATATTTTACCAAAGATATACGGTGCAGAACAAGCTTTCATTGTGACAAAGTTTTACAGTTTAAAGTTCTAAACACAGCGAAACGTTGTCTCAATAACAGCATATTCTATAATTTGTACCTTTTCTTCACTGTTGTTGACAATGCGCTGTGTGAACACATCTAATATCAGTAGAGAACGTTTCATCACAGAGAACTGTCTGATTTTTAGCAATTTTTTGGAAGACATTAAGCTGTGTAAGCACTCGTTCAGGTTTATGGGGTGTGCAGCCGCTCGCTCTCCACCCTTCTCGCCACAAGCAGAACGGCCATCGATTGCAATAAAGTCAAGGCCAGGTGGTTAAATTAGCATAAGTGTCCTGCAAATAACAATTACTATGGAGGAACGAATACGATATTAAATTTTAGGAAGAAACAATTACATATATATATATATATATATATATATATATATATATATATATATATATATATATATATATATATATATATATATATATATATATATATATATATATATATATATATATATATATATATATATGTTTTTTTTTCAACAAGTCGGCCGTCTCCCACCGAGGCAGGGTGACCCAAAAAAGAAAGAAAATCCCCAAAAAGAAAATACTTTCATCATCATTCAACACTTTCACCACACTCACACATTATCACTGTTTTTGCAGAGGTGCTCAGAATACAACAGTTTAGAAGCATACACATATAAAGATACACAACATATCCCTCCAAACTGCCAATATCCCAAACCCCTCCTTTAAAGTGCAGGCATTGTACTTCCCATTTCCAGGACTCAAGTCCGACTATATGAAAATAACCGGTTTCCCTGAATCCCTTCACTAAATATTACCCTGCTCACACTCCAACAGATCGTCAGGTCCCAAGTACCATTCGTCTCCATTCACTCCTATCTAACACGCTCACGCAAGCTTGCTGGAAGTCCAAGCCCCTTGCCCACAAAACCTCCTTTACCCCCTCTCTCCAACCCTTTCGAGGACGACCCCTACCCCGCCTTCCTTCCCCTATAGATTTATATGCTTTCCATGTCATTCTACTTTGATCCATTCTCTCTAAATGACCAAACCACCTCAACAACCCCTCTTCTGCCCTCTGACTAATACTTTTATTAACTCCACACCTTTTCCTAATTTCCACACTCCGAATTTTCTGCATAATATTTACACCACACATTGCCCTTAAACAGGACATCTCCACTGCCTCCAACCGTCTCCTCGCTGCTGCATTTACCACCCAAGCTTCACACCCATATAAGAGTGTTGGTACTACTATACTTTCATACATTCCCTTCTTTGCCTCCATAGATAACGTTTTTTGACTCCACATATACCTCAACGCACCACTCACCTTTTTTCCCTCATCAATTCTATGATTAATCTTATCCTTCATAAATCCATCTGCCGACACGTCAACTCCCAAGTATATGAAAACATTCACTTCTTCCATACTCCTCCTCCCCAATTTGATATCCAATTTTTCTTTATCTAAATCATTTGATACCCTCATCACCTTACTCTTTTCTATGTTCACTTTCAACTTTCTACCTTTACACATACTCCCAAATTCGTCCATTAACCTTTGCAATTTTTCTTTAGAATCTCCCATAAGCACAGTATCATCAGCAAAAAGTAACTGTGTCACTTCCCATTTTGTATTTAATTCCCCATAATTTAATCCCACCTCTCTCCCGGACACCCTAGCATTTACTTCTTTTACAACCCCATCTATAAATATATTAAACAACCGTGGTGACATTACACATCCCTGTCTAAAACCTTTTTCCGGGAAATAGTCTCTCTCTCTTCTACACACCCTAACCTGAGCCTCACTATCCTCATAAAAACTCTTTACAGCATTTAGTAACTTACCACCTATTCCGTATATATATATATATATATATATATATATATATATATATATATATATATATATATATATATATATATATATATATATATATATATATATATATATATATATATATATATATATATATATATATATATATATATATATATATATATACATATATATATTTATATACATTTATATATATATATATATATATATATATATATATATATATATATATATATATATATATATATATATATATATATAATATATATATATATATGTGTGTGTGTGTGTAATGATGGTGATAATCTACTGAGACGATCCAAATATTTACATATACATTGAACTAAAAGAAATACAAATGGAAATCCAGCCAGGTTCATTACACAATGGACTGTTGTTTAATTGATCTAATAGATATATAATTCTTAACCTGAATTCGGAAGTTCCTTTGAAAAACAAAAGAAAAAAGGGCCTCTGCCGTTTCCTTTCCGGAAGGTACCTGCTCGAAGTCGACAGTCAGGAGCATAACCACTTTCACGAACAATCAAACTCAAAAAACACGCGGATTGTATGAAGACACACACACACACACACACACACACACACACACACACACACACACACACACGCACACACACACACACATACATACACACACACACACACACACACACACGCACAGGAACCATACAAAGTTTTAAGACGAGGTTTATAAAGCTCATGGATCAGGGAGAAAAAAGACCTAGTAGCAATCAGTGTAGAGACGGAGCCAGGAGCTATGACTCGACTCAACTGCACTCACCTTCCCGTCTATTGGAGAACACAGTTCCCTTCCTCATTTTCCTTCCAGTCACCATTAACACGGGAGAGTAGAGGAGCAAGAGGGAAAAGTTGGAAAAAAACGAGACAGAAGATCGAGTTTAATAATGATTAATAAATAAGAGGTCAAGTAAATACTGATAAAGGTCAAATTCATGTATGCAACTGGTTGTGCCTATTACTCGGAGTGAATGGAGCAATTTGAATATTTAGAGATCAGGTTCCAATCGAAAAATGTTTGACTTAAAAAAACACGGAAATAAAAAGTCTCAAAAATAAATGCCCCAACATAGGTCCATAGAAATGTCTTACTATAAGAGCTCTTTCGTTTTGTATAGCTTTATTAATTAGATAACTGGGCGAAACGTTCTCATTAAAAACGTCTCTTGTCCCTAAATCATTTGATCATTAGATTTTATTTTGACAGGAAATTTACTTAATATCTCACTGTCAGGGATGGGAATAAAAAAAATAATTCCACATATAATATTGAAATAACTTATGAAGACATTTTAAATGATAGTGAAAATAAGAAACTTTATTGCAGATTTTCAAAAAATCTCAATAAATCTGGAACATAACTTTTATTAATGAAGTAGCGAAAGACCAGTTATTTCAAACGTAATTAAAACACTGATCAAAACATTTCTTTAAATTTCATTTCTGAGATAAATACCGAAGGAAAGACCTAAAATCGGTAAAATTGTATTGAGGTGGTCAGTCCCTCAGAGGGACTGACCACTCAGATACTATTTCTCCAAGATTGACTGACTGATTACATCACCTTCTTTCCACTACTACACCCGATGTCTGTATTTGACTGTGGAAGCCTACTGTGTAGGCGATATGTTTCAACAATAAATTTACCCAACTGTTGCACATGTGTCTTAATCATCAACTTGTTAGTATTTTATGCCATTTTTCAACACAGCAATAAAGATATGTATTGTAGAAATAATATTTGACACTATTCTTTGAAAATTAAAACAAAATGTGTAGAGTTTACAATATGATTGGTTCTCTCTCTCTCTCTCTCTCTCTCTCTCTCTCTCTCTCTCTCTCTCTGGGTGCATTAATACTGCCGCTTTACTCATCACGTTTTTTGAAGAGCGAGAAATGATGAATTATACTGTGAGAAACCTCTGGGAAATCATTTATGAAACTGATACCTTTGCTATTACCATGACATTATGTGAATATTTCTCAAAATATAGAAGTCCTGCAGACGATTACAATATTTTTCTGGCAAGAGAGACTTCTACTTATGTGTGTGTGTGTGTGTGTGTGTGTGTGTGTGTGTGTGTGTGTGTGTGTGTGTGTGTGTGTGTGTGTGTGTGTGTGTGTGTGTGTGTTTGTGTGTGTGTGTGTGTGTATGTACTCACCTAGTTACTCATCTAGTTGAGGTTGCAGGGGTCGAGTCCAAGCTCCTGGCCCCGCCTCTTCACTGGTCGCCACTAGGCCACTCTCCCTGAACCATGAACTTTATCGTACCTCTGTTTAAAGCTATGTATGGATCCTGCCTCCACTACATCGCTTCCCAAACTATTCCACTTCCTGACTACTCTGTGGCTGAAGAAATACTTCCTAACATCCCTGTGATTCATCTGTGTCTTCAGCTTCCAACTGTGTCCCTGTGTTGCTGTGTCCAGTCTCTGGAACATCCTGTCTTTGTCCACCTTGCCAATTCCTCTCAGTATTTTGTAAGTCGTTATCATGTCCCCCCTATCTCTCCTGTCCTCCAGTGTCGTCAGGTTGATTTCCCTTAACCTCTCCTCGCAGGACATACCTCTTAGCTCTCGGACTAGTCTTGTTGCAAACCTTTGCACTTTCTCTAGTTTCTTTACATGCTTGACTAGGTGTGGGTTCCAAACTGGTGCCGCATACTCCAATATGGGCCTAACGTACACAGTGTACAGGGTCCTGAACGATTCCTTATTAAGATGTCGGAATGCTGTTCTGAGGTTTGCCAGGCGCCCATATGCTGCAGCAGTTATTTGGTTGATGTGCGCTTCAGGAGATGTGCCTGGTGTTATACTCACCCCAAGATCTTCATTGAGTGAGGTTTGTAGTCTCTGGCCCCTTAGACTGTACTCCGTCTGCGGTCTTCTTTGCCCTTCCCCAATCTTCATGACTTTGCACTTGGTGGGATTGAACTCCAGGAGCCAATTGCTGAACCAGGTCTGCAGCCTGTCCAGATCCCTTTGTAGTTCTGCCTGGTCTTCGATCGAATGAATTCTTCTCATCAACTTCACGTCATCTGCAAACAGGGACACCTCGGAGATTATTCCTTCCGTCATGTCGTTCACAAATACCAGAAACAGCATTGGTCCTAGGACTGACCCCTGTGGGACCCCGCTGGTCACAGGTGCCTACTCTGACACCTCGCCACGTACCATTACTCGCTGCTGTCTTCCTGACAAGTATTCCCTAATCCATTGTAGACTACGTCTTCCCTGTTATCCCTGTTTGGTCCTCCAGTTTTTGCACCAATCTCTTGTGTGGAACTGTGTCAAACGCCTTCTTGCAGTCCAAGAAAATGCAATCCACCCACCCCTCTCTCTCTTGTTTTATTGCTGTCACCCTGTCATAGAACTCCAGTAGGTTTGTGACACAGGATTTCTCGTCCCTGAAACCATGTTGGCTGCTGTTGATGAGATCATTCCTTTCTAGGTGTTCCACCACTCTTCTCCTGACAATCTTCTCCATGAGTTTGCATATTATACATGTCAGTGACACTGGTCTGTAGTTTAGTGCTTCATGTCTGTCTCCTTTTTTAAAGATTGGGACTACATTTGCTGTCTTCCATGCCTCAGGCAATCTCCCTGTTTCGATAGATGTATTGAATATTGTTGTTAGGGGTACACATAGCGCCTCTGCTCCCTCTCTCAGGACCCATGGAGAGATGTTATCTGGCCCCATTGCCTCTGAGGTATCTAGCTCACTCAGAAACCTTCTTCCTCGGTTGTGTGTACAGTGTCCAGCACCTGGTGGTGTGCCCCACCTCTCCGTCTTTCTGGATCCCCTTCTGTCTCCTCTCTGAACACTTCTTTGAATCTCTTGTTGAGTTCCTCACATACTTCACGGTCATTTCTTGTTGTCTCTCCTCCTTCCTTCTTTAGCCTGATTACCTGGTCCTTGACTGTTGTTTTCCTCCTGATGTGGCTGTATAACAGCTTCGGGTCAGATTTGGCTTTTGCTGCTATGTCGTTTTCACATTGTCGTTGGGCCTCCCTTCTTATCTGTGCATATTCGTTTCTGGCTCTACGACTGCTCTCCTTATTCTCCTGGGTCCTTTGCCTTCTATATTTCTTCCATTCCCTAGCACACTTGGTTTTTGCCTCCTTGCGCCTTTGGGTGAACCATGGGCTCATCCTGGCTTTTTCATTATTCCTGTTTCCCTTGGGTACGAACGTCTCCTCAGCCTCCTTGCACATTGTTGCTACATATTCCATCATCTCATTAACTGGCTTCCCTGCCAGTTCTCTGTCCCACTGAACCTCGTTCAGGAAGTTCCTCATTCCCGTGTTGTCCCCTTTCTTGTAGTTTGGTTTCATTTGTCCTGGGTTTCCTGCTTCCCCCTCCACTTGTAGCTCTACTGTATATTCGAAGCTCAAAGCCACATGATCGCTGGCCCCAAGGGGTCTTTCATATGTGATGTCCTCAATATCTGCACTACTCAAGGTGAATACTAAGTCCAGTCTTGCTGGTTCATCCTCTCCTCTCTCTCTTGTAGTGTCCCTTACGTGTTGGTACATGAAGTTTTCCAGTACCACCTCCATCATCTCAGCCCTCCATGTATCTTGGCCCCCATGTGGCTCCAAGTTCTCCCAGTCGATCTCCTTGTGGTTAAAGTCACCCATGATCAGGAGCTTTGCCCTGCATGCATGAGCTCTTCTGGCCACTGCAGCCAATGTGTCAACCATCGCTGTGTTGCTCTCGTCATACTCTTGCCCTGGCCTCCTGCTGTCCTGTGGTGGGTTATACATCACTGCAATTACCACCTTGGGACCTCCAGAGTGAAGCGTTCCCGCTATGTAATCACTTTCTTCTCCGCTGTCTCCTCTCTCCAGCTCATCAAAATTCCATCAGTGTTTGATCATCAGTGCCACTCCTCCACCCCCCCCTGTTCCTTCTGTCTTTCCTCAGGATCTGGTATCCCGTTGGAAAGATGGCATCTGTTATCATACTTGTAAGCTTGGTTTCTGTGAGCTCTATGATGTCCGGTGGTGCCTCTTTGACTCTTTCGTGCCACTCCTCCCACTTGTTTGTTATTCCATCAGCATTTGTGTACCACACCTTCAGTTTCCTTTCCAACACTGTGGTTTGGGGGGCCTGTGGGGGTGGGAGACCTGGTAGCATACTGTGGGATTCTATGGTTGGGGGTTTGGTGGAAGCTGTGGGTATAGATTGTTGTGTGTGTGTTGGGATGGTGTGATAGGTTGTGGGGTTCTGAGGCTAGTTGTGTGTGCGCTTGCCCTTGCTGCTCTGTTCTGCTCTGACTGACCTCTGCTGGTTCCATCCTTGTCTCCTTTCCTAGCTCCTTTCGCTTTTTTGTTCTCTCCTTCAGCTGCTGTTGCTCTGTTTGTGTTCTGTCTCTGTCTAGGAACACCTTCTTGTACTCTTCCGAGTTTTTCAACCGTGGTTTCTCTTGGAGGATCCTGTTCCGCACTGTTTCTGTCCTGAGAATCAGCTTGATCGGTCGGTTTCTCCTCTTCAAGTACCCCCCTATTCTCTGAAAATTTACAATCTCGTCCATGTCTTCTCCCCATATTTTCGTGATGATTTTCTCAATCTCCTTTCTTTCTACCTGCCGTCTTTCAGTGTATGTCCTTTCCTCTCTCTCGCGAAGCCCATGGATAAACATTGATTTTGCCCTTTCCTCCTCCCATTGCCTCTCCCTCTGTGACTCTGGTTCCTGTCTGTATGTGGTCATTTTCTCCCTTGATTTTTCCAGTGGCTCTTGGTAGCATGGTTGTGCCTCAGCATTCGACCTATCTCCCTCTCCATCTGCACCCAGCTGCTCTTCCCTTTCACTCCCTGGCCCTTCTTTGCAGGCTGATATGACCTTAGCATAATTCATATCTCCTTCCTTCCTGTTCAGCCTCTCAGCTTCATATGCTGTGTCTTCTCTGGTCACTGTATGTGTATGAGTGTGTGTGTGTGTGTGTGTGTGTGTGTGTGTGTGTGTGTATTTACATGACTTTCTTTTAATTTTTCTACAAAAACTAAATTGTTTCTTTCTTGATAGCCCCTAGATTCACAATCTAGAATTCTAAATAGACATAGACTTCAGCAGATGGTCTCAGTGTGGAATTCCAAGTTCTCTGGTATCTGTCTTTTCCATGAACCCCCATGCACTTCCATGTACTCCCATGCACTTCCATGTACTCCCATGCACTTCCATGTATCCCCATGCCAAGGAAAAAATAACCAATAATTTCTCTAAAAAAAATTGCTTCCTGAAAGCCCACGCCAGTATCAAGTGTCAGCTTATTTAGTAAAGACTAAATAAACTGTCCGTAAAAAAATGAAGTGTGAATAAGATCAGACATCAGAAAAAGCTGAGCGTTAAATATATTCGAGGTGTGGAAAATTATGTGGAGGTGGAGGAAGAGGAGCAGGAGGAAGAGGAGGAGGGGAGGAGGAGGAGGAAATGGTGGTGGTGGTGGTGGTGGTAGAATTGGTGGTGGTGGTAGAGTTGGTGGTGGTGGTGGTGGTAGAGTTGGTGGTGGTGGTGGTAGTAGAGTTGGTGGTGGTGGTGGTAAAGTTGGTGGTGGTAGATTTGGTGTTGGTAAATTTGGTGGTGGTAGAGTTGGTGGTGGTAGAGTTGGTGGTGGTAGATTTGGTGGTGGTAGAGTTGGTGGTGGTAGAGTTGGTGGTGGTAGAGTTGGAGGTGGTGGTGGTGGTGGTGGTGGTGGTGGAGGTGTAGGTAGAGGTGGTGATGGTGGGGAGGTAGTGGTAATAGTGACGGTGATGGTAAAGAAGTAATCGTGGTGATGGTGGTGGCGATAGTAATAGTGAAGGTAGAGCCTGTGGTTGGGGGGTGAAGGTGGCAGTTATGTCTGTGGTAGCTATTGTTTTGCTGGTTGTAGTAGTTGCAGTGGTGGTTGCGGTGGTTGCGATGGTGGTTTTGGTAGTGGTAGTTACGATGATGGTGGTTTTGATGAGGGTAGATACGATGGTGGTGGTTTTAGTGATGGTAGTGATGATGATGGTGGTTTTGGTGATGGTAGTTACGATGATGGTGGTTTTAGTAATGGTAGTGATGATGGTGGTGGTTTTGGTGATGGTAGTTACGATGATGATGGTTTTTAGTGATGGTAGTTACAATGGTGGTTTTTAGTGATGGTTGTTACGATGATGGTGGTTTTAGTGATGGTAGTTACGATAATGATGGTTTTAGTGATGGTAGTTACGATGATGGTGGCTTTTGTGATGGTAATTAAGATGGTGGTCTTAGCGTCGGTTCAGGAGAATAAAACGCATGCGAAATCACGCAATTTCAGGAAGACTTGCGGTGAAATCGTGAGATAAATGTGCGTTAAGTGTGGCAGAGGAAGACTTGTGGCAAGATGAACAGATAAAGTGAGATTCTGCCCTGCTGAAAGTGGGACTCTCGCAGTAACATTAAATGATTCTGTGAACGCATCTGGGAAGAACCCGAGTTTCCAAAATCGGTATTTGGTGTATTTGTGTATTACTGCAACCTCTTAGGAAGTTTATGAAGTACAGTCAACTAAAATTAAAATGTTTTGACTAAAAAAGCCATTATTTTAGAGTCTAAGTACCAGATCTATTTGATTTTTGTTGCAATTTTCATATGATTCTCTAAAACTTTTGATAAACCACCGCCATCAAGATTCATATATTGAACATGACATTGCACAAGAGAAATAAATCTTGTTGTTGGAGACTGATTTTTCATCAAAATGTTAATTGCTCCTCAGTAAATGTACTAAAAATTCAACAAGACTGTCCCAATTGCTGTGAGTTGTATTTCTTTAAGTTCAGACATCTTTACGTTTGGCGTTCTGAAAATATTGTAGCGAAAGGGCAGGACGACAGCGTGAAGATTGAGCAGAAGAAAACTGGCAGTAGGCACATACGGGTCGCTACATAAAGAAGTCAAGCATAATCCTTGGAAGAACACGATAAGAACAGCCATTGGGGAAGGACGGAAGCAGGAGGAGGGGGAAAAGAAGGAGAGGAGGAGGAGGATATAAATAGGAGAGGAAAATGAAGAATGGAGGGAAGGAGAGGAGAGAAAAAGAAAGGGGAAGAAGATGGGGAAGTGAAAAGAAAGGAGAAATACGAGAGAGGAGGTGAAAATATGACAGGAATGGAGACAGTGGGGAGAAATATAGATGGGAGTAGGAGGAAGAGACGAGAAGGATGGGGAAGGGGTAGAAAGTAATCGCTGAAGGATGAATTTTACATGCGGATTACACAATGAAGAGAAGATGGAAGCTACATTACAAGAAAAACACCAAATAAAACGTCCGAATATGAAAAACACAGTTTAAGAGTTAACTAAAAGAGAAACATATTAGATAAAGTATCAAATATATGAAAATATAATGATATAACAAAGTGGGAAAAAACACTTGTCATTGTGAAGTCAATAATCATGTGGAGACAAAAACAAGAGTAATAACATATCCGTAAATTTCGACCTTCAGATGGTATGCTGAAGAGGACGTCATTTGTGGGTCGAAATACACCGACAATTCGACATCCTTGTCTCCATGTTGATATTTATTTCTTGTAAGAAAATGTATTAAGTAGAAGCAGATATATAATTACTGTAATTGGTATTTTTATTTCTCTGTATTTTATCCCACATATCGTCGAAAGAACGAGAACCAACCCAAAATTAATCACATTTAAATGCAAAATTAATTTATAATGCAAACTTAAACTTAGCATAAATATTATGTTGACTCCAGAAGACTAACTGCATATCATGTTGTATCTCAACAACCTGACTTCTATTCGGCCCAGTGCTGTATAGCCCTTGTGGCTTAGCGCTTCTTTTTGATTATAATAATAATATTCGGCCCAGTAATCTTTATCCAGGTCTGTAACATCCTCTAAACACCGGGACAACTCTCTGCGAAACGTCTATCGAGCCTTTTATATTCACAGGATGGATTCGTGGTTAGCACAGCTAGAGAAAAATACTGTCACTGAGTTATCCAGTGGTTACTGGCACAGTAACCTTCAGCTCTATGATTTCTGATTACCAGCTGTTGACTGTGAGTTCTGTCAACTGTGAATTCTGTTGACTGTGAGTCTGTGAGTTCTATTAACCACTTGAAATGGGATTTCTGTTGACCTCTGACACTGACTTCTCGGCACTATGAATTACGGGAACCTTTAGCAATAACCTTTGGTGCCCTTTTGCACTGTGACCTTCAGCTGAATTGTAGCATCACAACTTGCAAATCTCACACACATCTCTTGCTGCCACTTCACACGCAAAATTTTAGACAAACTAATAAAAAACCTTGAGACTTTTCCACGAGTTTAGTTTTCGCTTTACAAGTAGACTACAACTTACTGGTTCCCAGACCAAATATCATTCATTTAATAATTACAGATAAGAGGTGATATAAGCATTGAATATAAAATAAGCAGTGAACGTTCAGTATATAATAAGACAGAGAAATAATAATTATTGTCTATATATTTAGATTTTCAATCGCGTTCCTCTTCAGCAGGTCGAAATATAGACACTTTACAAATTACCTGCATGGTACAGGACGGACCCGTTCGGGTCAGTCCTGTACCATTGTCAATGGAGGTGAGAAAAAGGAGAGCAGGGCAGAAGACAAGTCTGTACGGGGGAAGGGGAAAAAGGTGGGTGTGAGGACCTGACTAGCTTGTGCTACTAGGTTAGATGCCGTGCTCTGACCGTGTGACTGACCTGACTAGGTTAAGGCACTGGCTTAAGCCGGTGGGAGAATTGGACTTGCCTCGCATGGGCCAGTAGGCCTGCTGCAGTGTCCCTTCTTTCTTATGTTCTTATGTAGTAGGAATAATGGTAGCAGTAGTGGTAGTATGAGCATCAGTACACAAGAGCAAAAGTACATAGGAGCACTGCAGGAGATCTAATGGCCCACGCTGGGCAGAATATGTGACAGAGCATTGAGAGAAAATTACATCTCAAGGAGGTGGAGAATAAAGTATTTCAAAACTCAAACATCTATCTCCAAGGGGGCAGACGAAAACTACAGTAGCTCTGCTGCCCCAAGCAAGGAAAGACAAGTAGAAAAGCAAAAAATCAGAAGGCAAGAAAGACAAAGAATAAAGGTCATGAGAAAAAAGACAGAAGGGAAGGGTTAAATCTAGCCTCGTACGAGTGTTTTGAAGATCAGAATATTTGTTAATGTATTGAGAAAGACAAGCCTCTACGGTAACAAAACTAGGAGCAAGATTCATGTTAGAATATTGTGCATAAGAAATAATTTAACAAAAAGGCAACTCTGTAGGATAGAAAAAGGGAAGATAGTTTGTTAAAAAAGCGCCAGATAAACTGTTGTATGTGATCCCTAACATGACAGAAAAAAAAAAAAACATTGTTGGAGTCGGCAAGGCGAACATATCTTTTGTGTTCTTTAAATCTATCAAAAAGGGAGCGGCCAGTTTCACCAAAATATTGGAGAATACAAGAAATGTGTAAACACCGGACCATCAGTTACAGGAAAAGTATGATCTAGATGACTACGAGGGATATTAATAAGACGGAAACAAATTTGATATCTAGAAGACAGAGGGAGTTAGGATTTTGAAGACTGAAAATAAACGCAAGGCAAAAATAAACATGGAAATATTACCTGTTCTCATACCCACTCCTAGCTCAGCAGATCCCACATATTCCCGGACTTACACATATCATTGTTTTATTCCGTAGCACCAGGCATTGAGTAACTTAACTAAGTAAGGCTTTCGGCTCACAATAAAAAGAAACTGGTTAAATATGCGGCTGATCAAGACATATGGGTCAGCCACCTTACACTCTTACCACTGGGTAACTGTTGTGGGTGGCACACTATGGGGTTGTATACAGTAGAAAGGGTTGAATTCTAAATTGAGTAGAGGAGGGATAATAGCTCATTGACTAAAAATATTAGATAGGATAAATGCTCAACCGGCAAATGGGCTGAGATACTTTAACAACTCTTAGTCTGCGTATAACCTTAGGCAGGATAACTGTTCTTATACTGTAAATTAACTGATATGACATAGCAGCTCTTTGCTTGTATATTTAACTGTGTAAAGATATTTAAATCATTATGTGATTCATTCCCTCTCTCTTGTATAGTTTCACAAAGTACTTTATCCCTCTCTTCTATCTGCATGAGTTTATTCGCATGTACTGTGCTTGCACCCTCCTCCATCATCATCCACCCTCTCATTAACACCTATTCCCTCGGTCTCATCCCTTTACTTCCTTATCAACTCTACCCTTCCAGTGAGTTAAGTTGAATGTGAGAGAGAGACCGAAGGAAATACACTCGTGTTACAAATTGCATTAGAAAAAGGAAAAATGAAACTAATGAATGGGAGATTTGTGTGTGTTTGTGTGTGTGTGTGTGTGTGTGTGTGTGTGTGTGTGTGTGTGTGTGTGTGTGTGTGTGTGTGTACTCACCTATTAGTACTCACCTATTTGTGGTTGCAGGGGTCGAGTCACAGCTCCTGGCCCCGCCTCCTCGCTGATTGCTACTAGGTCCTCTCTCTCCCTGCCCCATGAGCTCTATCATACCTCGCCTTAAAACTATGTATGGTTCCTGCCTCCACTACATCACTTTCTAGGCTATTCCATGGCCTGACTACTCTATGACTGAAGAAATACTTCCTAACATCCCTTTGATTCATCTGAGTCTTCAACTTCCAATTGTGACCTCTTGTGTCTGTGTCCCATCTCTGGAACATCCCGTCTTTGTGTGTGTGTGTGTGTGTGTGTGTGTGTGTGTGTGTGTGTGTGTGTGTGTGTGTGTGTGTGTGTGTGTGTGTGTGTGTGTGTGTGTGTGTGTGTGTGTGCGTGTGTGTATGTGTGTGTTTTTCACTTGCAGTAAAACATCCAGTCACTTGATTACCTAATAAGAGGAACAAGACAGGAGATTTTCATTCCACGCAGCTTTTCTCAGTTTACAAGTGCACTTTACCTCTTTCTAAGAGGAAACTGGATTACTACCCGCTACAAACCATTGATCAGCCAGATCAGTGTAGGCTATGTAGGAAGGACAGGGGAATCACATTGGTCTCAAGACAGTGCCGGGTGTTAGTACCACTGACACAAGGCAGTATCGAATCCCAGCATCACAGGATTAAGAGAAAGTTTCGATGTCTCGGCATCACAAGTAAGTTCAGAAGCGAATCTCAGACAAACACTAGCAAGACAATATCGAGTCTCAACTTCAAACCAACAAGACAGAATCAAGTTTCAACTTCAAACCAACAAGACAGAATGAAGTTTCAACTTCAAGCCAACAAGATAGTATCGATTCTCAACTTTAAGCCAACAAGACAGAATCAAGTTTCAACTTCTAACCAACAAGACAATATCGAGTCTCAACTTCAAACCAACAAGACAGAATCAAGTTTCAACTTCAAGCCAACAAGACAGAATCAAGTTTCAACTTCAAGTCAACAAGATAGTATCGATTCTCAACTTTAAACCAACAAGATAGTATCGAGTCTTAAGCTCAAACCAGCAAGATAGTATCGAGCCTCAACTTCAAACCAACAAGACAGTATTGAGTCTCAGCTTCAAACCAACAAGACAGTAACGGGTTTCAACATCATACCAACAAGACAGTATCGGTTCTCTGCCTCTCATCCACAAGACTGCATCATCTGGCCGTGGTGTTGACACGGTGAGAGACACATTCGCCGCTTCAATATTCAGAGGTAAACACGGGCAGCAGTGTGGTGATGGAAGTAGACGTTACAACGATAGGTGGAGACTAAGAGAGCAGGAGATCGCTGCTTGAGAACAGGAGACAAGAAAGGCCAGGAGGCCATCGTTGGAGGATATGCAAAAAGAAAAACACTTGTAAATCACTGCCTTACCTTATACAAACCGCAGAACCTACATGAAACTACTACCTAGTGTAATCCAAAGAGAAGCGAGCGAAACAAGACAAATACAATACATCCCTGAGATTAGAGGATGAACTATGAATGAATAATTCCAGAGCCAAGGCCTCTCTCTTTATAAGAACGAAGAACAAGAGGGAATGTGATCACCACATACAAAACACTCTCTGGCATAGAAAAGATAGATGATTGGGTATGTCAACAACACATAAGTGGTAACGAAATGGAATTAACTTGACAGGAATACTCTAGAAGTTAACCTATACAGGGGTTCTGATGAAGATATGACCAGGACAGATTTAAGTTGTTCCTGAAACATCCCCTTCAACTGTCGTACAGTGATGTTGCTGAAGGGCTCTTGGTCCAGATAATTAGAATTACTCTTCCTTTCCATTGATCAAACTTGATTACCTTCAACTCTTCAGGCTTTGTATGACCCCTAAGTGTGTAGCGATTCTGCATGAGTATGATACTACTATTACTACTACTAGTACTATATATAATACTAATACTAATAATAATAATAATAATAATAATAATAATAATGATAATAAAAAT
This sequence comes from Cherax quadricarinatus, assembly GCF_038502225.1. Lineage (NCBI taxonomy): Eukaryota > Metazoa > Arthropoda > Malacostraca > Decapoda > Parastacidae > Cherax > Cherax quadricarinatus. The sequence goes on from NC_091354.1 coordinate 6,202,670, forward strand.
AATAATCGTATAACATTTAGACACAAGCACTGGAGAAATAGTGCAATATTTGCATATTATATTTTTTTTATATTTGTCGATTGCAGGATATGTTTAAAGTTATTATGCAGCTACACCAGAAATATTATATGTAAGGGAATATTAAAAAAAAATTATTTAAAACTTGGGTTTTCCGATAAAAAGCAGCAAATCAAAACTGACTTGCAGCAGGGGTGAATGAAGACGCCCAAAATTTAATTAGGCAAACTGCCTCTTAATGTTGGCATGGAAATACTGAGGTGATGACTTGGGTAAGAGAGAGGGAGAGAGAAGGGAGGCTGACACATGATGCAGTACTCTGCCAACCAACGTAATGAAAGAACGTCACTTTGTGTCTATTTATAAGCCCGGTCTGGGTAATCTAACCCCCCATCACACTGAAAAAAATATATTTTTCCTCGTTAACCCGCTTTACGAGATTTCGAAATATGCTCTTTGTTCTCAAAATTAATTGAATTAAAAAAATATATATTGTGTTTTGAATTAGGACTAGCGTAACTATTATAACCTTTTGCAAAAATAATAACCACCAGAGCATTTTTTTTTTTTTACAGAAGCTAGAAGGCAATGTATTTTTGTAAGAAAAAATACCAGTCCATCACCTCAACTCTAAAAACACCAACAATCACCTGAAAACTTAAAAAATCATCCATCCATTAATTCAACTCTCTAAAAACCCATCCATCACCTCAACTCTCCAAAAAAATCGTCCATCCCTCCAAAAAAACTTTCCATCACCTCGCATCCATATGAAGCAATCGTCACTCCAGTCGCTGATAGTGTCATTAATATTTTTCACTTGTCAGAATTCCCTTACCATCAAGCATTACAAATATTTTTTCTATAACAAGCATCATCATATATTATTATTTATTATTATAGTGTCAAAACACTGAACGATGAAAGGTGGGCTGAAAACTTGATTCTGACGCAGACGAACCTACATTATGAAAATATAAGAGCGTAAGAAAGAACTGGTCAACGGGGAGGGGCAGCTGATCATGGAGA
>NC_091354.1:6206216-6208716 GCF_038502225.1 Cherax quadricarinatus
GACAGTGATGGAGTGAATGATGGTGAAAGTTTTTCTTTTTTCGAGGCACGGCACCCTGCCTTGGTGGGAGACGGCCGATGTGTTTATGTATATAAATATAACTGAAACACACTTAAACAAATACACACCCACACACACCCACACTCACACAAACCCATACCCCACCCCCTCGACACACACACAGAAACTCACAGACACACTTTGAGCTGGAAGTGTAAGGTTTTCTAAATGTTGGGTGCCGGTACGTAACAAGTTTCCGTGCTAGGCTTTAATTAAACTCCCTCCCACGGTGTAAAAAACGGTGGGGGACTATGAAGTAACACGCTATATGAAGAGTTTGTGTGTTAGAGGAGAAGATATGAGAAAGCTAGGCTTGGGCAGGAACACAATAGGAATTTTCATTAATGCGTCCATTAAATAAGCACTAAAACCGTATGAGTGAGTCAAAGGGCTCATGTGTATGGCAGGCAGGAAGTTTTGACTCGAAGGAAGAGTAGGCTAACACAGTTTTCTTGGATCAACGCCCCTTCATAAACATCAACACTCATCTCCTCAGAAGAAGAGAAAATTAAAAGGACGATAGAATATGAATATTATATATATATATATATATATATATATATATATATATATATATATATATATATATATATATATATATATATATATATATATTTATCCATCTATGGGGAAGTGGAGAAGAATTCTTCCTCTGTAAGTTGTGTGTCGTAAGAGGCGACTAAAATGCCGGAAGCAAGGAACTAGTAACCCCTTCTGCATAAATTACTAAATTTAACAAGGAAAAACTTTCGTTGCTCTCGTTAGGTCATCCTGCCTCGCTGGGATATCGACCGTATCCCGTGTGTGTGTATATATATATATGTCGTGCCGAATAAGCAGAACTTGCGATCTTGGCTTAAATAGCAACGCTCATTTTGCCATATAGGACAAGTGAAAATTTGTGTATGCAATAATTTCGCCAAAATCATTATGAACCTAACGAAAAAAGTATATTTCAGTGTGTTTGTTTAGTATTAAATTATTGTAAACAAATCTAAAATACATTTAGTTGGGTTAGGCTAAAATAAATTTTTCTTGTTATAATAAGGTTTGGTAAGTTTTCTAAGATTCTTTTGATGCAAAATTAAAAATTGTTACATCAACATTAATGAAAAAAATATATCTTTAAACGTATAAGAGAAATTTTCAGAAAGGACATAATTTTAAATGAGTTCTTGCTAATTGACCAGTTTTACATATTCGGCACGACACACACACACACACACACACACACATATATATATATATATATATATATATATATATATATATATATATATATATATATATATATATATATATATATATATATATATATATACTATATATATATATATTATAGAGGGAGGTACCACCTCTAGAACTGTTCTAGGGACCCTCATCCTCAGAGAAAAGAATAAACTTGCTTCAGGGAAAACTCAAGGTTCTCCCTGAAGCTGTTTGAGAATTTTCTCCTACCACCCCCTATATTTAATTAATATATATATTATTTGAAGACAAAATACATTGGCAAAACATTCACAAAGATATAATAGAAAGTAAAACAACATAGGTAACTCAGAGCTACATCTCGAATACTTCGTCCAGCTCCCTGGCGGTGGGCCGCGTGCCCAGAATGCTGCAGGCATTTCCTCTCTGGATCGCAACACTGAGTCTCTGAAAGAGGAAGCTGGTCGCCCTGTGGTCCTTGGTTTCTATGACGAGCTTTTCACCCAGCTCTTTGAGGAACTTTAGAGCACACTTGCCCAATGCTCCATGGGTCTCCGACCCTATTGGGATGAAGTTATAACAAGGGGGAAGGTCTTCATATTTGCGGATCTTCTGGGTCTCCCTGTGGCTGGCAGCTCCACCCCCTCCAGCTTCGGAGTATGGCAAGTAGGTGTCTGCCAATGTGGCGGCACAGGTGTAGTCCCAGGCAATCTGCTTTCCATCCTTCCAGGGTAGAATAGTGACTCCATCAGGACAACACTGTGACTAGCTGAGGACTCGAACCCATGCTGCTTTGGCCTCCCTCATGGTGGGCCAAAACTCATGACGCCTTAATCCACGGGACCTTGGCTAATCGCAGTGATGTTATTGATCAATTCCACTTGTTCGTGGGCACAATAATATATATATATATATATATATATATATATATATATATATATATATATATATATTTATATATATATATATATATATATATATATATATATATACATATATATATATATATATATATATATATATATATATATATATATATATATATATATATATATATATATTATATATACATATGTATATATAATATATATAATATATATATATATATATATATATATATATATATATATATATATATATATATATATATATATATATATATTTATATATATATATATATATATATATATATATATATATATATATATATATATATATATATATATATATA
>NC_091354.1:6213716-6256216 GCF_038502225.1 Cherax quadricarinatus
GGGGGTAAAGGAGGTGTTGTGGGCGAGGGGTTTGGACTTCCAGCAAGCGTGCGTGAGCGTGTTAGATAAGAGTGAATGGAGACAAAGGGTATTTGGGACCTGACGAGCTGTTGGAGTGTGAGCAGGGTAATATTTAGTGAAGGGATTCAGGGAAACCGGTTATTTTATATAACCGGACTTGAGTCCTGGAAGTGGGAAGTATAATGCCTGCACTCTAAAGGAGGGGTTTGGGATATTGACAATTTGGAGGGATGTATTGTGTATTTTTATACGTATATACTTCTAAACTGTTGTTTTCTGGGCACCTCTGCAAAAACAGAGATTATGTGTGAGTGAGGTGGAAGTGTTGAATGATGATCAAAGTATTTTCTTTTTGGGGATTTTCTTTCTTTTTGGGTCACCCTGCCTCGGTGGGAGACGGCCGACTTGTTGAATATATATACATACATATATATATATATATATATATATATATATATATATATATATATATATATATATATATACATATATATATATATATATATATATATATATATATATATATATATATATATATATATATATATATATATATATACGTCGTGCCGAATAGGCATAACTTGCGATCTTGGCTTAAATAGCAACGCTCATCTTGCAATATAGGACAAGTGAAAATTTGTGTATGCAATAATGTCGCCAAAATCATTATGAACCTAACGAAAAAAAATATATTTAACTGTGTTTGTTTAGTATTAAATTAATGTAAACGAATCTAAAATATATTTAGTTGAGTTAGGCTAAAATAAATTGTTCTTGTAATAATAAGGTTAGCTAAGTTTTCTAAGATTCTTTTTGAGCAAAATTAAAAACTTTTACATTAACATTAATGAAAAAAATATATCTTTAAACGCATAAGAGAAAATTTTAGAAAGGACTTAATTTTAAATGAGTTCTTGCTAATTGACCAGTTTTACATATTCGGCACGACATATATATATATATATATATATATATATATATATATATATATATATATATATATATATATATATATATATATATATATATATATATGTATATATATATATATATGTATATATATATATATGTAGATATATATATATATATATATATATATATATATATATATATATATATATATATATATATATATATATATATTTATATATATATATATATATATATATATATATATATATATATATATATATATATATATATATATATATATATATATTTAAATGCAATAAAAACTTCCCTACCTTTATCTAAATACTGTTTACATATATGCTTCAATGTAAACACTTGATCTACACATCCACTACCCACTCTAAAACCCTCCCCTGCTCATCCGCAATTCTACATTCTGTCTTACCTCTAATTCTTTCAATAATAACCAAATAGGTAAAATAGGTAAAACTAGTCATTTATCAAGAACTCATTTAAAATTAAGTCCTTACTAAAAAATTCTCTTATACGTTTAAAGATACATTTTTTCCACTTATGTTAATGAAAAAATGAATAATTTTGTACATAAAAGAACCTTGGAAAACTTACCTAACCTTATTATAACAAGCGCAATTTTACTTAGCCCAATCCATCGAAATGTATTTCAGATAAGTTTACAGTAATTTAATAATAAACAAACACAATGAAATACATTTTTTACTGTTAGGTACATATATATATATATACATATATATATATATATATATATATATATATATATATATATATATATATATATATATATATATATATATATATATATATATATATATATATATATATATATATATATATATGTTCCACTACTGATATAATAAGTGAATTTCAAGTGTAAAATTCTTAATCTTTCTTTTCATAACTGTACATATTTTGTACCTCGTAATTTGCTTTAGTGCTATATCATCGTGTGCTTGAACGAAGCTTTCATAAATCGCTCAAGCTTTTCCTGAATGTAACACTTCTAATAACCGCTGGCTAAGTAACTTGCTAACAACGTGTAAAGGAGCAGTATCGTCACTGTTGCATGATGAAAGACGCAGAAACTCTGTAATTTACCTCATGATTGCCAGTCACTGCTCAGTTGTCTATTCGGCGTTCTCGTTTGTTTTGTTCTTAATTCACATATTGTATATTTTCAAGTCGATTGGAAGTTAGATGACTAGTTAAATTCATAGCTGCAGAGGAAACATCTATTGTGGCTATTATTTTTGGCTCTATGTAAAGCCTTATCATTACCCTGATAAAGCTCTAATCTGAGCGAAACGTCTGTTTTAATAATAACTTGTTCTACAGCTGCTTCTCTTCTCTAGTACTCTGAGAAGTGTACCTTTTGTATACCGCTATTAGTCTACTGGCAAATTTTTCTACCGAGTGCCTTACCATGCACTATAATTAAGCTGGGTAATTAAAATCTTCCTTGGCAATTACATCCGGTTTCTCCCTCTTGAACCACGGTAAATTACTTTCCCGGTTTTAATTAGATTTTTTTTACTTTCGCCGAAATTATGCGATTCTTGAAAAAATAAACTTTAGCTTTAAGGGCTTTTAAAAATTGATTTGTTGCCTAATGTTCTTTAATGCAGAAATTTGTGGATGAAATGAATAGATAATGAAGCTGAACGGAAATTATTTCTTATAAAGGAAGGAGACTCCGTCCTTTAGTGTATTTCTCGGCATATCTGTCAGTGATTATTTTATAATATAATAATAAATTCAATAATAATAATAATAATAATAATAATAATAATAATAATAATAATAATAATAATAATAATAATAATAAATAATAAAAATAATTTAGCTAATAATAAAAATAATTAAGCTAATAATAAAAATAATAATAATAATAATAATAATAATAATAATAATAATAATAATAATAATAATAATAATAATAATAACTATTATTATTATTATTATTATTATTATTATTATTATTATTATTATTATTATTATTATTATTATTATTATTATTATTATTATTATTAATTTAATAATATAAATAATCATTAAAATAACGAGTGAAACATTAACAACAGCAACAAATAAAAGCAGCAACAAGAAAAAAAAAAACAGCCAGTAACATGGCTTCTTCCCGCAGACGGATGATCATTCAGACTGTCTTTGATGTTACAGCTTGCTGATGCTTGATGCATTTTTAATTATGTCATCCTCAGAGTCAGGGCACGAGAAGACGTCCCACACCACTGAAACAGCAGACAGAAGCCTCTTTGAAAACACAGTATTGAGTGGAGAATCTAGTTAAGAAACATAGCATAGATGCAGACCCTATTTTGAAAATGCTCTTTTGGTTAGAGAACCTAGTTTAAATATATTTAGAATACCTCAAAGGCGGTGGGACAGGACAAAATCTCTCTGTGGGTTCTGAAAGAGGGAGCAGAGGCGCTGTGTTTGCCACTAACACCAGTCATCACATTTATCGAAATAGGGCGACTACCTGAGGTAGAATCTAGTTTGAACACACTTAGAGTATAGGCTAGAAAATCTAGTTTAAAACCAATCTATAGTATAGGTTAGAGAATCTAGTTTACAAACTAAGTTAGACAATCTCTGCTAAAAACACTGTATGATATAGGAAAAAAATCTGTTTTAAATAATCTATTACCGTAAAAATATATTAAAAAACACCTTATAAGACAGTGAATCTATTTAACAATTTTTTTCTATAGGCCAACAATCTGTTTTTCAATACATTTGTTTTCTAGTGCTTTTCTTTATAATATCTGCTCTATATTTTCCCTCTGTTTTTTCCATCTATTTTTTTCTTTTATCCTTACCGCTATCTCCTTCAGTATTTCCAACATTACTCTTTGCTTTTCCCTTTTTTTATTATCCCTTATTAGTTACCCTATTTTCCATATGTTTTATGAATCTTTTTCCTTATATATATAAATATATTTCTCTTATTCCTACTTATTTCAACATTATCTTCCCTTCTCTTTCTATGTCTCTTGTTCAACCACTTTTATCATTCATTCCTCCACTTTTCGTTATCTTTTATCCTTTCCATTTCCTTAACCATTATTTCTCTCTTTCCATATCTCGTGTCCTACCAGTTATAGTTAATGATGTTGTGGGAATAAGGAATAAGGAAACTGGTAGGACAAGGGATAAGGAAAGTGAGAGAAATAATGGATAAGAAAATGGATAGGATAAAGAATAACGAAAGGGAGAGGATAAAGTGATAATAAAATGGGTTGGATACAGAAAAATATCCGTCACTTACATAATTTATATTCACAGTCATTCAGCTCAAGTTTTGTCAAAGTTGCAGCAGTGTACCTGTCCAACCAGTCACCTTAATTAGTCAGCAAACAGGGGTTTACATCATTATTTTTCTGGGGTTGTATTTTGTAAAGAGAAACACGCAAATAAAAATATTCTCATAATGAGGAACTTGTAAATGCAAGTGTGTGTATATATATATATATATATATATATATATATATATATATATATATATATATATATATATATATATATATATATATATGCAATAAGATCACAATAAACAGGTGATTTCAGAATATGCAAAACAACCACTCTGAAAGAATAGAGAAATTCCAAGCGATTTCGTGACTACTCACATTATCAAGGAACTATCATAGTTCCTTGATAATGTGAGTAGTCACGAAAGCGCTTGGAATTTCTCTAGTCTTTCAGAGTGGTTGTTTTGCATATATATATATATATATATATATATATATATATATATATATATATATATATATATATATATATATATATATATATATATATATATATATATATCACATATATATATATATATATATATATATATATATATATATATATACATATATATATATATATATATATATATATATATATATATATATATATATATATATATATATATATATACATATATATATATATATATATATATATATATATATATATATATATATATATATATATATATATATATATATATATATATATATATATATATATATATATAAGGATGTACCACCTCTGGAACTGTGCTGGGGACCCTTATCCTCAGAGAATAGAATAAACATGCTTCAGGGAAAAACTCAAATTAAGCATATACATTTTTTTTTAACAAGTCGGCCGTCTCCCCCCGAGGCAGGGTGACCCAAAAAGAAAGAAAATCCCCAAAAAGAAAATACTTTCATCATCATTCAACATTTCACCTCACTCCCACATAATCACTGTTTTTGCAGAGGTGCTCAGAACACAACAGTTTAGAAGCATATACGTATAAAGATACACAACATATCCCTCCAAACTGCTAATATCCCGAACCCCTCCTTTAAAGTGCAAGCATTTTACTTCCCATTTCCAGGACTCAAGTCCGGCTATATAAAAATAACCGGTTTCCCTGAATCACTTCACTAAATATTACCCTGCTCACACTCCAACAGATCGTCAGGTCCCAAATACCATCGTGTCCATTCACTCCCATTGAACACGCTCATGCACGCCTGCTGGAAGTCCAAGTCCCTCGCCCACAAAACCTCACTTACCCCTTCCTACCAAGCTTTTCGAGGACGACCCCTACCCCTCCTTGTTTCCCCTACAGATTTAAACGCTCTCCATGTCATTCTGCTTTGATCCATTCTCTCTAAATGACCAAACCACCTCAAGAACCCCTCTTTAGCCCTCTAACTAATACTTTTATTAACTCCACACCTTCTCCTAATTTTCACACTCCGAATTTTCTGCATAATATTTACACCACACATTGCCCTTAGACAGGACATATCCACTGCCTCCAACCGCCTCCTCGCTGCTGCATTCACATCCCAAGCTTCACACCCATTTAAGAGTGTTGGTACTACTATACTTTCATACATTCCCTTCTTTGCCTCCATAGATAACGTTTTTTGTCTCCACATATACCTCAAAGCACCACTCACCTTTTTTCCCTCATCAGTTCTATGATTAACCTCATCCTTCATAAATCCATCCGCCGACACGTCAACTCCCAATTATCTGAAAACATTCACTTCTTCCATGCTCCTCCTCCCCAATTTAATATCCAATTTTCTTTATCTAAATCATTTGATACTCTCATCACCTTACTCTTTTCTATGTTAACTTTCAACTTTCTACCTTTACACACACTCCCAAACTCATCCACTAACCTTTGCAATTTTTCTTTAGAATCTCCCATAAGCACAGTATCATCAGCAAAAAGGAGCTGTATCAATTCCCATTTTGTATTTAATTTCCCATAATTTAATCCCACCACTCTCCTGAACACCCTAGCATTTACTTCTTTTACAACCCCATCTATAAATATATTAAACAACCATGGTGACATTACACATCCCTGTCTAAGACCTACTTTTACTGGGAAGTAGTCTTCCTCTCTTCTACACACCCTAACCTGAGCCTCACTATCCTCATAAAAACTCTTTACAGCATTTAGCAACTTGCCACCTATTCCATATACATGCAACATCTGCCACATTGCTCCCCTATCCACTCTATCATATGCATTTTCTAAATCCATAATTGCAATAAAAACTTCCCTACCTTTATCTAATTACTGTTCACATATATATCCCCTACCCATTCTGAAACCTCCTTGCTCATCCGGAATCGTACATTCTGTCTTACTTCTAATTCTTTCAATTATAACCCTACCGTACACTTTTCCTGGTATACTCAGTAAACTTATTCCTCTATAATTTTTACAGTCTCCTTTGTCCCCCTTCCCTTTATATAAAGGGACTATACATGCTCTCTGCCAATCCCTAGGTTCCTTCCCCTCTTTCATACATTTATTAAACAAAATTACCAATCACTCCAACACTATATCCCCCCTGCTTTTAACATTTCTGTCATGATCCCGTCAGTTCCAGCTGCTTTACCCCCTTTCATTCTATGTAATGCCTCACGCACCTCCCCCACACTCACATCCTGTTCTTCTTCACTCCTAAAAGATGGTATACCTCCCTGGTCAGTGCATGAAATTACCGCTTCCCTTTCTTCGTCGACTTTTAAAAGTTCCTCAAACTATTCTCGCCATCTATCCAAAACCTATATCTCCCCATCTACTGACTCCCCTATTCTGTTTTTAACTGACAAATCCATTCATTCTCTAAGCTTTCTTAACTTGTTTAATTCACTACAAATTTTTTTCTTATTTTCATTAAAATTTCTTGACAGTGCCTCTCCCGCTCTATCATCTGCTCTCCTTTTGCACTCTCTCCCCAATCTCTTCACCTTTCTTTTGCTCTCCATATACTCAACTCTTCTTATAACACTTCTGCTTTGTAAAAACCCCTCATAAGCTAACTTTTTTTCCTTTATCACACTCTTTACTTCATCATTCCACCAATTACTCCTCTTTCCTCCTGCACCCACCCTCCTATAACCACAAACTTCTGCCCCACATTCTAATACTGCATTTTTAAAACTATTCCAACCCTCTTCAACCCCCCACTACTCATACTTTCACCAGCCCACCTTTCTGCCAATAGTTGCTTATATCTCACCCGAACTTCCTCCTCCCTTCGTTTATACACTTTCACCTCCCTCTTGCTTGTTGTTGCCATTTTTCTCTTTTCCCATCTACCTCTTACTCTAACTGTAGCTACAACTAAATAATGATCCGATATATCAGTTGCCCCTCTATAAACGTGTATATCCTGGAGCCTACCCATCAACCTTTTATCCACCAATACATAATCCAACAAATACTTTCATTACGTGCTATATCATACCTTGTATATTTATTTATCCTCTTCTTCATAAAATATGTATTACTTATTACCAAACCTCTTTCTACACACAGCTCAATTAAAGGCTCCCCATTTTCATTTACCCCTGGCACCCCAAATTTACCTACTTCTCCCTTCACAACATTTTTGCCCACTTTGGCATTGAAATCCCCAACCACCATTCCTCTCACATTTGGTTCAAAACTCCCCACGCATTCACTCAACATTTTCCAAAATCTCTCTCCTCTACACTTCTGTCTTCTCCAGGTGCATATACACTTACTATAACCCATTTTTCACATACAACCTTTATTTTACTCCACATAATCCTTGAATTAATACATTTATAGTCCCTCTTTTCCTGCCATATATTATCCTTCAACATTATTGCTACTCCTTCTTTAGCTCTAGCTCTATTTGAAACCCCTGACCTAATCCCATTCATTCCTCTCCACTGAAACTCTCCCACCCCCTTCAGCTTTGTTTCACTTAAAGCCAGGGCATCCAGCTTCTTCTCATTCATAACATCCACAATCATCTCTTTCTTATCATTTGCACAACATCCACGCACATTCAGACTTCCCACTTTGACAATTTTCTTCTTATTATTCTTTTTAGTAATTATTACAGGAAAAGGGGTTACTAGCCCATTGTTCCCGGCATTTTAGTTGACTTTTACAACACGCATGGCTTACGGAGGAAAGATTCTTATTCCACTTCCCCATGGATATAATAGGAAAAGTAATAAGACCAAGAACTATTAAGGTAAAATCAAAGAAAACTCAGATGAGTGTGACCTAAGTGTAAGTATAAGTAGCAAGACGTACCTGCAATCTTGCATATTTATGAGACAAAAGATATCAGCAATCCTACCATCATGTCAAACAATTACAGGCTTTCGTTTCACACTCACTTGGCAGGACGGTAGTACCCCCCTGGGTGGTTGTTGTCTACCAACCTACTACATTAACATATACATGTATTATATATATATGTATATATATATATATATATATATATATATATATATATATATATATATATATATATATATATATGTATATATATATATATATATATATATATATATATATATATATATATATATATATATATATATATATATATATATATATATATATATATATATATATATGTCGTGCCGAGTATGTAAAACTGGTCAATTAGCAAGAACTTATTTAAAATTAAGTCCATTCTAAAATTTTCTCTTATACGTTTAAAGATATATTTTTTCATTAATGTTGATGTAAAAATTTATAATTTTGCACCAAAAGGAACTTAGAAAACTTACCTAACCTTATTATAGCAAGAACAATTTATTTTAGCCTAACCCAACTAAATATGTTTTAGATTTGTTTACAATAATTTAATACTAAACAAACACAGTGAAATATATTTTTTTCGTTAGGTTCAAAATAATTTTGGCGAAATTATTGCATACACAAATTTTCACTTGTCCTATATGGCAAGATGAACGTTGCTATTTAAGCCAAGATCGCAAGTTCTGCCTATTCGGCACGACATATGTATATATAAATATATATTTTACGAGGGATTCAGGGAAACCGTTTAGTCGGGCTTGAGTCCTGGAGGTAGCAGCGCATTTCATGCACCTTTAAGATTGGTGGGGATGTTGCAGTTTGGAGGGAGCATCTGAACTGTAGCATCGGCGCGCCTCTGACAAGACGGTGATAGCATGAGTAAAGGTGAAATTCTTCTTTTCTTCGATTCACTTTACCTCAATTCAAGTTTCCGGTGTGTTCAAAGAAAGTTATGTGCACTTCAAGGTGATTTTCATCATTAGATATATATTATTAACTGAAAGAATTTGTAAGAAGAGAAGGGAATAGAATATTTGATGGAATGGTGTTGGGTGAAGGTGGGTGTTAGGGGTGACGAATATGCGATTAAGTTTTCCTATTCTATCTACCTTCTTTATTGGCATACATACATACTCTCACTCATCACAGACACTCACATCAATACCAGCATCACTTCTCACATTAACATCTTCAAAGTAACATCAACCTTACATTACCATCATCATCGTTGTGCCCATCACTCCATTTCTGGATGACTAGCACCGATCAGGTCTAAAATCATCACCTACTACTCAGTATTATTTCAAGTTTCTTTCCAGTCAGTTTTGAAAATTGTTCTTGCTCTGACAGCCAGACCTGAAGACGGAAACATTACAGAGGTATTTCTGCAATTGAATTTTCCTTAATAGGCCATTTCAATATACTAATTTATTTATTCATGTTATAATAATAATAATAATAATCTTTATTTCAATAAGTACATATATAACGTATATAGGCCTAGCTAACATAAATGACATATTACTATATAGAAAGCCGCTGTTATGCAGAGCATTTCGGGCAAACTAGGTTAGTTTTGTCCCCAGAATGCTACACACTTGTTTCCTTGACACGTCCTAATGTACACGAGATTGAACCATAGACCTCATTGTGTGAACTCTTTGTGGTAGTAATCGAGCTATGGGACACACTGATTCCATTAGTAGCCTTAAATAAAGTCACATGTATTAAAATTTAGCGCGACTACTAAAAGATGTCTGCACAAGTGAATTTCTTTGAACTTATCACATCAGAAGGCAAATTTACTGCTTCAAGCGCTGGAACAGAAGCCTACCACACTTTATTTTAAATAGAAGACTGATTTTTTCTTAAAGACTGGTGAAGGTTCGATCGTCCATCCACTAACCGCGGTCAGGTCTCTGACCAGACAGGTCGTTGGTGATCCTTAAACAGAGGACCATGTCTTAAACTTTAATGAGAGCTCTGGCGACTGTATTTGAGGAGGAACTTGTACACGAACTCTGGTCTGTGTCTCGTACTTCTCGCGTCAGGTTTATCTCCTAAATTCTCTCTAAAATGTTATTCCCTATAAAAAGCATTGTAAATTTACTCTCATCAACACAGCATTTTAGAAAGTATTCTAAATTTATTCACGTCAACGTAACGACTTAGCAAGTTTACCCTTTTTTTCCTCGTTAACATAACGTTTCATCAATTTTCTAATGATACTGTTAAAATGTATGTTAATTTATTAGGCTTAAAGACTGTAGACTGCACAAGGGTCATTAAGAAGAACGTAAGTTCCCCCGTCTTCTAATAACGTGTTCATTTTTCCACTATAATATACCTTGTCCATAATTACTATCGCACTAGCTTTGTCTGTTTCGTAAGGTGAAGTCCAGGATCTTTCCTTAATTCATGGTATAACTTAACAAATCTTTGAGGACATAAATGAAGGAACAGATATAGCAAATGCGATAGCAATTATGGAAAAATTAACAATGTGCTCCTTAAGGCTGCAGTTATCCTGTTCACTAACATCAAGAATATTTTCATCCTTAAAATAAGACCTAAAGTAAACTCAGTGCAAACTATATACACCGAAAGATATGCAGCTCTCGTGTATTGGCTCACTTGTCAACTATCAGCATGTATTGAATAACGGATATTTAATATTGAAAGTGAGAAACCATTTGAATAAAGTGACTGGAACATTTCGGACCGAAACGTCGTCATAAGTTCTTACGTGCTTGTTACTTGTATATATATTAGGTACTAAGCTTTCCCTTGATTTCATTATCAACATTTTATAAATCATGTTATTGAAATGCTCTTATGATAAGTTTTTGGCCAAGTCAGTTTTGCGGCTCCACCTTACCCATGCGAGTATTTTTTATTTTGGAACAAAAATTTCAATAAAAGCAATTAGAACAAATACATTTTTAGTTAACATCTGAGACGTATTATTAAAAAAACAAAAAAAAAAAGTTCCATTAATTAACAATTTTCTGACATATAGGCAACATATATTTCATTTTCATTTTGTTCAAGCTAGTCCAGTCGTCTACCATTAAAACAGGCAAAAAAATATATATTTATTTATTACTGAGCAACCTGACATCATTCGTTATTACATAATATCATCAAGGCTACACAGGCTTAAAGAGAAGTATTTTTCTGTGTAGGATGTTTTCATACATTATTTATGGCTTTGGTCTGTTCAGACTCAAAGCGAAAACATGTTTCATGCTCTTAGGAAAGTCCAGTCACGAGGAAGATAGGATTTTGCGTTCCTCTGAGCACTGTTGGACATCTTGATAGCTTAGGTAAGTCACGTCCGTGTGTGTGTGTGTGTGTGTGTGTGTGTGTGTGAGAGAGAGAGAGAGAGAGAGAGACAGAGAGGCGTGGAAGACAATATTACCAATATACCAGCCACTCACATGGTAAAGGGGTTTCGGTGTCTTGACTTCCTGTGAAGAAATAATCCTTCGTTATGAGGGAAATTTATTGTACTTTCTGAGAAGTGTGAAGGGTTACAATTTTTCTTCTGAGGGTTTGTCTGAACTGGAAGTGTCATTACTCTAATGGTATATAATATCGATAAGTTGATGAATAAGACACATGTGTATGTATTATTTATGAAGACGTTCCTCTAACCAGTAGGTTTTTTTTCACTTCAGTTCAATTCATCCTTGAAGGTAATGAGCGCCGCTCGTGTCCATCTTGTACATTCTGATTGCTACTCGCTCTTCGGTGTCTGTTGCTGGAATATCTTGGTAAACGAGGTATGACCTAAGACAACAAAGGCTTCTTTAGGCTTAATCTATTCCGTTGATTGGTTGGTTTTCAAGGTGGTTTGTAGGGTCATTGTACAGGAAATTTAGGTAGGGATTAATACCTAGATTATTGATATTCGGGCTAGGAGTTAGAGGGACTAGGAGGAGGTGGGTTTGCAGTTGGATTATTACTGGGATGTGGTCGGATCTCACATTGCTATCCATCAAGGATAATGTGAGAAGTCACGAAAGAGCTTGGAATTTCACTATATTTTTTCACAGTGGTTGTTTTGCATATTGTGATATCATCTGTTCACTGTGATCTTATTGCATATCTATCTATCTATCTATCTATCTATATATATATATATATATATATATATATATATATATATATATATATATATATATATATATATATATATATATATATATATATATATATATATATATATATATATATATATATATATATATATACATATATATATATATATATATATATATATATATATATATATATATATATATATATATATATATATATATATATATATATAATGCAATAAGATCACAGTAAACAGGTGATTTCAGAATATGCAAAGCAACCACTCTGAAAGAATAGAGAAATTCCAAGCGCTTTCGTGACTACTCACATTATCAAGGATAATGTGAGTAGTTACGAAAGCGCTGGGAATTTCTCTATTCTTTCAGAGTGGTTGTTTTGCATATATGTATATATATATATATATATATATATATATATATATATATATATATATAATATATATATATATATATATATATATATATATATATATATATATATATATATATATATATATATATATATATATATATAATGTATATAGGAAATAAAGGGATAAGGTTTTGTTTTGGTGAGAGATAAGTTGTGCCAATTATGTGGGGCCCATGCCTGACCATAACTACTGCTACTGCTAATATTATTGTTGATAATAAATTCATGGGGTAGCATTATACCTATAGGGGTCACACAGCGGGACTCTATTTCGATCCGAAAGAACCGGAGGTCTGGTTCATTTCCTTGGATATACAGCTCTTCACCTGCATCAAGAGATATGTCCCCTGAGGGGCTTACTGCTTGTAAATTGTCTTTATCGTTATATAAATTACGAAAGTGGGAACCCGTCTACACTAGAATGGTATCCCCGCTGTAACCATTAACTAAGAGAAAATGCAATAAGTGTCCGGGGCCCAAGACTGTTCAATAGCCTCCTTCCAGCCATAGGGGGCATTACCAGTAGACCCCTGGTTGTCAGGAGGTAGCTGGACAGATACTTAAAGTCGGTGCCTGATCAGCCGGGCTGTGGCTCGTACGTTGGACTACGTGCGGCCAGCAGTAACAGCTTCGTTGATCAGGCCCTGATCCATCGGGAGGCCTGGTCGTGGACCAGGCCGTGGCGGCGTTGATGCCCGGAATACCCTTCAGGTAGACTCCAGGTAGACAAGCAACAATCTCTGACGTCATACCGTCAACACAGCGGAGCAAACAGTAAAACTGAGTGATTTTCACGCCAGATTTGTGAATAATTAAAATTCTCATTAAGTCCATCCCTCGGTAAATGGAAACAGATGTTGTTAATGGATACAGAATGTAGATTTTTGGGGGGTTATAATTTTTGGATAAAAGGTTCGACGTGGAATCATTTGCCTCATCTGTGTTATACGAATTCGAAACTCCTTGATATTAGTGAAGGGCTCTGGATCGAAGGAATTGGAGCTGCCCTCCTCTTCTTTGGTTTATACGTGATTGCTTCTCATTCTCAGACGATAATAATAATAATAATATTAAAATATTTTATTATATTTATTTTTTGACATTCAGAAGGAAGTGCTAAACTCGTAGGGGTCAATGGTACCTGGGGAAATAGAAGGCTATCAGGTTCGATCTAAAGAAGGGGAGATCAGGTCCAATTCCTTGGATCAAGAGCTTTTCCTATATTAATTACAACTGCAAACAACTGCAAGGGGCTTACAAACTACCTTCGTGTAGACGATAGGCTTTAAACCCAGCCAACTTAAACATCTGATAGATAATTTTATGGGTATCAAAATGGCTTTTAATTCTCAATATAAAAATACAGAAGTATATTATTAATTGGGTGAAATATTTCGAAAACTACTGCTTCGTAACTGCTGGATAACTGCTACATAACTGCTGCATAACTGCTGCATAACTGCTACATAACTGCTGTATAACTGCTACATAACTGCTGCATAACTGCTACATAACTGCTGCATAACTGCTACATAACTGCTGTATAACTGCTACATAACTGCTGTATAACTGCTACATAACTGCTACATAACTGCTGCATAACTGCTACATAACTGCTACATAACTGCTGCATAACTGCTACATAACTGCTGCATAACTGCTGCATAACTGCTACATAACTGCTTATAACTGCTACATAACTGCTGCATAACTGCTTATAACTGCTACATAACTGCTACATAACTGCTTATAACTGCTACATAACTGCTGCATAAATGCTGCATAACTGCTACATAACTGCTGTATAACTGCTACATAACTGCTGCATAACTGCTGCATAACTGCTGCATAACTGCTACATAACTGCTGTATAACTGCTACATAACTGCTGTATAACTGCTACATAACTGCTACATAACTGCTGCATAACTGCTACATAACTGCTGCATAACTGCTGCATAACTGCTACATAACTGCTTATAACTGCTACATAACTGCTGCATAACTGCTGCATAACTGCTACATAACTGCTGTATAACTGCTACATAACTGCTGCATAACTGCTGCATAACTGCTGCATAACTGCTACATAACTGCTGTGTAACTGCTGCATAACTGCTGCATAACTGCTACATAACTGCTGTATAACTGCTGCATAACTGCTGCATAACTGCTGCATAACTGCTACATAACTGCTGCATAACTGCTGCATAACTGCTACATAACTGCTACATAACTGCTGCATAACTGCTGCATAACTGCTACATAACTGCTACATAACTGCTGTATAACTGCTACATAACTGCTACATAACTGCTGTATAACTGCTACATAACTGCTGCACAACTGCTGCATAACTGCTACATAACTGCTGTATAACTGCTACATAACTGCTGCACAACTGCTGCATAACTGCTACATAACTGCTGTATAACTGCTACATAACTGCTGTATAACTGCTACATAACTGCTGTATAACTGCTACATAACTGCTGTATAACTGCTACATAACTGCTGCATAACTGCTACATAACTGCTGTATAACTGCTACATAACTGCTGTATAACTGCTACATAACTGCTGTATAACTGCTACATAACTGCTGCATAACTGCTACATAACTGCTGTATAACTGCTACGTAACTGCTGTATAACTGCTACATAACTGCTGCACAACTGCTGCATAACTGCTACATAACTGCTGTATAACTGCTACATAACTGCTGTATAACTGCTACATAACTGCTGTATAACTGCTACATAACTGCTGCATAACTGCTACATAACTGCTGTATAACTGCTACATAACTGCTACATAACTGCTGCATAACTGCTACATAACTGCTACATAACTGCTGCATAACTGCTACATAACTGCTGCATAACTGCTGCATAACTGCTGCATAACTGCTTATAACTGCTACATAACTGCTGCATAACTGCTTATAACTGCTACATAACTGCTACATAACTGCTTATAACTGCTACATAACTACTGCATAACTGCTGCATAACTGCTACATAACTGCTGTATAACTGCTACATAACTGCTGCATAACTGCTGCATAACTGCTGCATAACTGCTACATAACTGCTGTATAACTGCTACATAACTGCTGTATAACTGCTACATAACTGCTACATAACTGCTGCATAACTGCTACATAACTGCTGCATAACTGCTGCATAACTGCTACATAACTGCTTATAACTGCTACATAACTGCTGCATAACTGCTGCATAACTGCTACATAACTGCTGTATAACTGCTACATAACTGCTGCATAACTGCTGCATAACTGCTGCATAACTGCTACATAACTGCTGTGTAACTGCTGCATAACTGCTGCATAACTGCTACATAACTGCTGTATAACTGCTGCATAACTGCTGCATAACTGCTGCATAACTGCTACATAACTGCTGCATAACTGCTGCATAACTGCTACATAACTGCTACATAACTGCTGCATAACTGCTGCATAACTGCTACATAACTGCTACATAACTGCTGTATAACTGCTACATAACTGCTACATAACTGCTGTATAACTGCTACATAACTGCTGCACAACTGCTGCATAACTGTTACATAACTGCTGTATAACTGCTACATAACTGCTGCACAACTGCTGCATAACTGCTACATAACTGCTGTATAACTGCTACATAACTGCTGTATAACTGCTACATAACTGCTGTATAACTGCTACATAACTGCTGTATAACTGCTACATAACTGCTGCATAACTGCTACATAACTGCTGTATAACTGCTACATAACTGCTGTATAACTGCTACATAACTGCTGTATAACTGCTACATAACTGCTGCATAACTGCTACATAACTGCTGTATAACTGCTACGTAACTGCTGTATAACTGCTACATAACTGCTGCACAACTGCTGCATAACTGCTACATAACTGCTGTATAACTGCTACATAACTGCTGTATAACTGCTACATAACTGCTGTATAACTGCTACATAACTGCTGCATAACTGCTACATAACTGCTGTATAACTGCTACATAACTGCTGTATAACTGCTGCACAACTGCTGTATAACTGCTACATAACTGCTGCATAACTGCTACATAACTGCTGCATAACTGCTACATAACTGCTGTATAACTGCTGCACAACTGCTGTATAACTGCTACATAACTGCTGCATAACTGCTACATAACTGCTGCACAACTGCTGTATAACTGCTACATAACTGCTGCATAACTGCTACATAACTGCTGTATAACTGCTGCACAACTGCTGTATAACTGCTACATAACTGCTGCATAACTGCTACATAACTGCTGCACAACTGCTGTATAACTGCTACATAACTGCTGCATAACTGCTACATAACTGCTGTATAACTGCTGCACAACTGCTGTATAACTGCTACATAACTGCTGTATAACTGCTACATAACTGCTGCATAACTACTACATAATTGTTGCATAACTGCGATATAATTGCTGTATAATTGTTATATAATTACATAACTATATAACTGCTGTGAAAATACTACATGCCTCTTATAAAACTATAATATATCTACTAGTTAACTAATACATGACTAATATATAACCCATTTCTGCTAAATAACTGCTATGTAGATGCTACATAACTGCTATGTATCTGCTGTATAACTGCTATGTATAGGCTGTATAACTACCATTTATCTGCTGCATAACTACTGTGTATCTGTTGTATAACTGCTATGTATATGCTGTATAACTGCAATGTATCTGCTGTATAACTACTGTGTATCTGTTGTATAACTGCTATGTATATGCTGTATAACTGCAATGTATCTGCTGTATAACTACTGTGTATCTGTTGTATAACTGCTATGTATATGCTGTATAACTGCAATGTATCTGCTGCATAACTACTGTGTATCTGTTGTATAACTGCTATGTATATGCTGCATAACTGCAATGTATCTGCTGTATAACTGTGTATCTGTTGTATAACTGCTATGTATATGCTGTATAACTGCAATGTATCTGCTACATAAATGCTTGAAGATCTTATAGTCATCTAAGGTACTGTTGTTTGATTATTGGCTAAAACTTGGAGCAATATTTCAGACTTGGGAGGTTGCGTGGAGTGTGTTGAACGACACTGCTGCCGTCAACCCTAGTTTTATTTACAAACTTTTTTCCTTTATCGCCTCACTTTGCTGGTCCTTTGCAGATGCAATCTATCCAAAGTGTTAGACTTTGCTGCCTGTGTGTGCTTGATAGACACGTCGGCAGCTTCAGTGGTCGACGTAACGTTGAAACTTTTGTAATACGAGTATATACGGTGGCCGTTTCTCGGTCTATATGTGAAGCGTTTGCGGTTGCTGACCTACCAGTAAAATCTTTGCGGTTATCGGTGTTTTACATGTATTGTTTTTATTTGCCGTCATTGATACTTTATGCATGGTTAATTCAGTCAAGAGTTAAATGAGTTATTGTTTTCTTTAGTGAAACGGTGTCCATATGGTGTATGTGTACTGACATATTTGTGATTGCAGGTGTCGATTCATAGCTCCTGGCCCCGCCTCTTCCCCTGGTCGCTACCAGGTCCACTCTCTCTCCCTGCTTCAAGAGCAGGGAATGTGAGTGAGTGTAAGTGTGAGTGCGAGTATGTATGGTATGCGTGTGTGAGTGTGTGTGTGTGTGTATGTGTGTGTGTGTGTGTGTGTGTGTGTGTGTGTGTGTGTGTGTGTGTAGCGCCTCTATAATTAATCATCCCGTGACTCTAAGACGGTTCCTAGAATCAGAAATCAGCTTTAGATGCAGAACGTAAATGGACGAGGTTTAATAAATATTACCACCATTTGTTTATTATTATTATTATTATTATTATTATTATTATTATTATTATTATTATTATTATTATTATTAGTGTTATTAATATTATTATTATTAGTAGTGTTAATAATAATAATAATAATAATAATAATAATAATAATAATAATAATAATAATAATAATAATAATAATAATAATAATAATAATGCAGCTCCTAATATATCATCATTTATAATATAAAATTCGCCAAATATAAAACCACTTACGTGTTAATATACAATGCTCTCCTGTGCTCGCTAAATTTATCGTTCCCAAAGTTTTCTCGCTAGAGTAACTTTTGGGTTGAGCAGCTAAGTGTGTTTCCTGATTCCCATCACGAAAATCTGTTGAGTTTACACTAAAATATTGGTGTCTAGGTTTTTGCTTCCCTTGGCTCTTCTTCTCCTCCTCCTCCTTCTTCCCCCTTTCCCTACCATTCCCAATAACATCCTCCTCCTTCATCCATCAACACCAGCCTCCCCACCTACCATCCCCCTTCTCCCCATCCCCCACTAAGAAATATCCCCCTCTTTCCCTCGTCTACCCATGAACACCCCCTCTTCAACGTTTCCGCTCTTTCCCCACGAATTAACATACCATCTTCCATCTTACGTCTTCCAGAGTGTAACTCTCAGAGATGACTTGCTCACTGAATGACGATGAAGACGAATGTTCATTATTATCATCATTATTGTTCAATACACGCCGCTGCTTGTCATGCCTGCCACATATTTTAGCCTGGATAATCACAGCGACAAAACCTACAACAGAGAACTTTTGATGCTCGTTTTCGAGATGAATATTCTGAATGAATTTTCAAATTTTTTATTTGATGTTTGCTTTCACATAAATATGTTACAATAGTAAAATGTCACAGGGAATACATTCCAAATATCATCAGGCCAAAAGATGTAAAAGGCTTAATGCCTACAAGCGTAAAGAAATTTCAATGCAACACAAACTTTTCTGGGGAAACCATCCGACCTGTGTAGACCTTTATCAAGCCTTGCTAAGCCATAACTTGATAAAGCTCTACAATAAAACCTTTTCTTGTAACGTTTATCTTTTTTTCATCCACAAACACTGAGAAGTGTCCTCTTTAACCAAAGCATTAACAGATTTGCACCCTATAATTTTTCCTCGGCAAACACTGGTAAACACAATCATCAGCAAGAAAATACTTCTGGGTCACAAACACAGGAAGACTTTCAAACCAACTTTTTCTTCAGCTATACAATGGGGATTCCATGTAGCATTCTTGTGCCAAATACGGCGCGTGCCTCGCCATCCGAAGTTATAAAAAAGAACTCTGGAAAAAATATGTTCACAATGCAAACCTTTATGCGAGTTCGTGCAATGTCCACATCATATTTTCCTTGAATCGAGCATTCTCTTACGTGAAAACAGAAATTATTTTAAACTAAAATCCGCGTTACTAGAAACTATTAGTTAATTTTTAATTCGTGGCCAAATGTTCGGTAATTCAACAATGTAAACTATACATGAAACAAATCACTAATATATGTACAAGGAAAATAGCTGATGTAATTTAATGTAAGTTCCCTCCCTTCTTCTCTCTCTCCATATGCTGAAGAAAAGCAACGTAAACTGTTGTTACTCACTTCAGTTTCCTTTCTCCAAGCCTCTGATATTTTTATTTGGCCGCTCGTGAAGGCTCTGCGGCTGTGAGAGTGGACCCCAAGACACTGGACCACTGCACAAGGCTTCACTACCTCTCAGGCTGCAGAGCTGCAGACACGTTTTTATTCATTGTCAAGACTGGCGATGCAAGATCCCTCTCACCTAATGATGTTGACATTTAGAAAGAGAGAGAGAGAGAGAGAGAGAGAGAGAGAGAGAGAGAGAGAGAGAGAGAGAGACAGACAGACAGAGAGAGAGAGAGAGAGAGAGAGAGAGAGAGAGAGAGAGAGAGAGAGAGAGAGAGAGAGAGAGAGAGAGAGAGAGAGAGAGAGAGAGAGAGAGAGAGAGACAGAGAGACAGAGACAGAGAGACAGAGACAGAGAGAGACAGACAGACAGTTGTAAATGGGTTTGAATCATTACTGACAGAGTAGCATTAATGTATAAGTTGTTCAACGTATTTTTTCATAGTACATCATATTCCTTTCAGCTTGTCGTGAAAACATAACTAATTCACAAGTATTTAAAGATGTGACACACAAGTCTCTATTTCGTTAGGTATGTAATAGTAACTATAGCCCCGTGATTAAGGTGCCTCATACAAGCATCATTATACTATATCTCAGAACTTAGAGGTGACAGTCTCTGACAATTCAAGAAAATAATTCGCAATTCCTCCTTGTAATATTTAAACTAGAGTATAAAGGCAAAGAATCTAAAATTCAAAATGGAATAATATATATATATATATATATATATATATATATATATATATATATATATATATATATATATATATATATATATATATATATACATATATATATATATATATATATATATATATATATATATATATATATATATATATATATATATATAATATATATATATATATATATATATATATATATATATATAAGACAAATTCTTCCTGACACCCTCAGTGACTCAGCAGGAATAGAAGACCCTAGCTATGTCAGTGCCATCACCGAATGGGAGAGACTTGCTGCTCCAGCACCAAACCCTAGTGCAGCACTGGCTCACAAACAGTCAAGCTGGGATAGCCCAATTGCTGAAAAAGTGCTTGCCAACATGCTCAGGGCTGCAACATCAGATAGGGAGATTGCCCGTCTCCAGGCTGTGAGTGCACCTCACTCCGGGGACTTCCTCCAAACAGTTCCCATATCGGCAATGGGAACGCGACTCGACCCTAAGACCCTCCGTATTGCAGTGGCTCTGCGCCTTGCTGCCCCAATTCACACAGAATATATGTGTATTTGCGGCGAAGTGCAAGCAGACCAATACGGTCTACATGGTCTTAACTGTTCCAAAACCAAGGGCTGGCATGCAAGACACAATGAGGTCAACGACATCATTAAGAGAACCCTTGCTACAGCTGGATGCCCTGCCGAGAGGGAGCCACGATCACTTGGAGCAAACAATACCCACAACCCAGCAAACCGCCCCGACGGGATCACCATCTATCCTTGGAAGAATGGCAAGCTCTTAGCATGGGACTATACCTGTGTGTCCACACTGGCTGACACCTATATCCATCACAGTGTGGGGCGACAGGGAGGAGCTGCTGACCACAGGGAGGAGTACAAGATCAGCAAGTACAGGGACATTAGCCAACAGTATCAATTTGTCCCAGTGGGATCAGAGACCTTGGGATCATGGGGAAAAAATGCCACACGTTTCCTTAAAGAATTGGGTTCCAGACTCATCGACACCACCAGGGACCCAAGGGCAGCCACTTTCATGTTCCAGCGCCTCAGCGTCGCCATCCAGAGGGGAAATGCTTGCTGCATACTTGGCTCACGTCCAGCCTCGGAGGAGCTGGAGGAAATTCATCATCTTTGATACATTGTGCCATTGTATTCATGTCTATGTTCTTTTTCTGTAAATGTATTTTTATTAATAAATGTTCACATAGAAAAATATATAGGGGGTGGTAGGAGAAGAAAATATTCAAACAGCTCCGGGGAGAACCTTGAGTTTTCTCTGAGGTACGTTTATTATCTTCTCTGAGGATGAGGGTCCCCATTCCAGCTATAGAGGTGGTACTTCCCTATATATTTTCATTATATATATATATATATATATATATATATATATATATATATATATATATATATATATATATATATATATATATATATATATATATATATATATATAATGTGTGTGTGTGTAAAAATTTATCGCTCTCTATTTGCAATATTGAAATTCAAAACAGGTACAAAATGCAGTGTCTTTAAAATGCAATTTGTTCCTAATGAGCGTGAAATTTGGGAACGTGCCGGTAAAAGTTTAAAAAATGTCGAGGTATGCTGACTGGACATTTATTTTGATTTTAACATCGACAGTAGGATATATTTTATGTAATATTTTTTAACGATGAGGAAGGCTACTAACGTGAGGCTCCTGCTCCTGCTTCTGCTCCTGCTCCTCACCACTCCAGTTACTGAGGTTGGCGAGGTGGATAATTGGTGTTTTGAAAGTCCATAATTGTGAATATAATCGCTGCAGGAGGTGTCTGGCTGGTCTCTGGGACGCTAATGAGGCAGGTGCTGTCTTCAGATCCATGGATCTCTGCAGACCCGCTTTTTTCCACCGTCTTTATTAATGTTTCCTTCAGTCTATTTCTTCAGTCCATTTCTTATATATATATATATATATATATATATATATATATATATATATATATATATATATATATATATATATATATATATATATATATATATATATATATATATATATATATATATAATTCTGAGTTTGCTGGACTGCCTCATGTGGTTCCATTACGAGCTTTAACTCCCTTGCTTTCAATTCAGGCCTCTAGCTTGCATTTGTTAGCCTATCTCTCTCACTATCACTCTTGATTGCTCTTTAACTCCATTCTGATCTTCCTTCTATCTACTTTGCCTCTTCTCCTCTAACCTCTGTTTCTCTCCTTTGCTCCTTCCACTCCCTCGCTCCCTGTCTTCATCCTTCCTATGTCTTAGCTACATGTTTTTCTCCTCTGTATCTTTCTCTTTCCTTCTATATTTGTTTTACTCAGACACTGAGTACACGATTGCCTCTAACCTAGTTGTAAGTCGATAGGTCTCTTCAGCATATAGTCTCGGTGTGGACTTCCATGTCCTCTGTTGTCTATATTTCCCATGTACTACAATTTAATTCTTTCTGCTTCTTCCACTATCACGTCTTCTTTCCTGTAAGCACACCCTCAGGTCACCAGAAAGTTTGTGCAGACGCTCAGTGTGGTGGACATTGACGGTGCTCACTATAACAACCCAGCCAAGATGCCGACCTGGCAGCACGGTCTGTGGTAGTGAATATTTTATGCTGGTTAGAAATAAAGTTTGCAGCCTTGTTAACCTTCTGAACAGCATAGGCAGCGACCTACTGACCAACAGAGAGTAAATGGGGAGCCACGAGGTAGCCATCCACCAGCTGACCAGCAGAGGCATATAGAGGCAGTTAGAAGTGTTTGGCAGTCACTTGTGGTCTATATTTTCAAACCAGACGAGCTATCTGCGTACATATTAAAATACTTTCGTAAAAGTTTTTCACGAAAGGATTGACGGTAAATATGTAGTTGATAGTAGATATAAATACAAAACGACGTTGTTGTAAAGATGTTTCGTTCAGGTTGGGGCCTCATCAAGTCTCAGAACTCGTTTATATAGATAGAGAGATAAAGAGAGAGAGAGAGAGAGAGAGAGAGAGGAGGGGGGGGAGAGAGAAAATGTTATTTAAGATGAGTATTGCATATTTTGTCCTGTAACTCAAGGTCTCTTCAGCAGACTGCTGCTGAAGAGAATTTCTGCTGTATGAGATAATAAACAGTACGTACCTGTTGAATAATGACACTGGAACATAGCAAGCGCTTAGTGTGAGAACGTTTCGTTCTGTGCAGAAGTTAATCATGTCAACGTTCCAGCAGTTTATCAAGTCGTTCACTTAATGTAAGTGAAGACACAGGCAGCAGAGAATTATTTTATGACGTTTCACCCAAGGCTAGAATTGGGCGATCCGTCGGCATTTGCCGACTTGATAAAGTTCTACACAGGGTAAAACTTAGTTGCAGTGAAAGTGAGTTCTGTACTTGTGTATTTTCTACAATACTGTCGATAGCAAGTCTTAGAGTACACTCTGCTTGCTTTTTTCGGCTCTCTAGCAGCTGTTATCGCTACTAAACTCTTACCCCAGGTTCGCTGAAATGAAATAGATGCATAATTCTGTTTCTGAATTTCTAAACATAAATTTATCAGAAATGCTTAAGTAATAAAAATATAAACAATGGGCACAAGCTCTTTATTGACTGAACTTACATTTCAAATGGATTTCATGCATTGTAATATTTGCATTAAACTGGCTAGATATTAAAAGGTTTTTAAAATTTTTTCCTGCTCACCCGTCCATCCTCATTGGCTGCTTCCGCTTTGAACCGCCAACGTTCGACAATGGTCCGGTACTCTAAAAAGAGATTTTTAATCTCAAACGGAATTATATATAAAGTAATTTCGAGGCTTGGAAATAGTTTGATTGACGGTGGAATCCAACATCACGTCGGTGTTTTTATATCAAATCCAAATAACGATATATTATGTTTGTCTCGAATATAATTTTTTTATGTGCAAAAAAAAAAAAATGTATGAAATATATGGTTTAAGGAAAAATAAAAGTTTTGAGATACTGCTCAACTTATGTAATTCTCATGAAAGATATCTCATGTTTCTGGGTATCAGTTTTGATATTCTTCAACTAAATGGTTATTGTATAACAAAAGGTATAAGCGATGCGTTGATTAATTCATCGAGGATTCAAATGACGTACTGCCTACAAGAGCGAAAAAAACCGAAGCCTACAAAGAAAACCTTCATTGGGACAACGTTTCGCTCTGTGAAGAGATTTATCTACTCAAACTCATGCTTTGTCTTAATTAAAGCTTGTTCTGCAACGAATATTTTTATGAATTCAGTGAGTTTGGGATTTTAACTCATTCTCAAAAGAAATAATTTCAACAAAAGTCAGTGCTACTGTTGCTGTTGCAAATAATCCATCACATATCTTCCTATGTATGCATCAAAGGTCCTTACTTTGTAAGCAGTTGAATTAAAATTCCTATTGAATAACCAGGAAGAGTTATTTGAGCCGTTCTCAACGAAATTAGGGAAACAAGTGGAATGCGCAGGAAATATTTCACTCTGCTGGTATTAAATGTCTGCTCGCTAACCAATTATTTCAAGTGGACTGTATGCTGGGTTATGAAGAGAAAACACAGATTTAGATTTTGATTCACTATTTCAAGTGTAATACGTTTCATTTTTGAAGAGTAAACATTCATTTATATTTTGAAACACAATTTCAGTCACTTCTGTTGTAGATAGGTTGTTATACTTCCGGATTCCTTTTCATAGGGAGCTGGTTATGTCCTCTGAAGGATGGTCGAGCCTCCATTGTTTCATACATAACATCTTCAGCATTTTTTGCAAAACATTATATATATATATATATATATATATATATATATATATATATATATATATATATATATATATATATATATATATATATATATATATATATATATATATATATGATATATTCACACACACACACACCATACCACTGACGGGGATAGAACCAGCGATCAGAGAGTCATGAATATACCTGCAGAATAATAGTGTATCTCAGTATCGAGAGGTAAGTTTCTCGGTAGTATATATATACCGAAAAGTGAATATATATTTCAGTGTAAATGTACAGTGTGTATCTCATAATAAACCAAAAGATGTATAATGCAGTGTATATACACACTGAGTTGTGTGGCGTTTAGTCACCAAGAGGTACATATCTTTACCGTACATACAGTGAATCATGTGTTTCTCAGTGTAAATGTAGGGAAAGGGGTGTACCTAAATGAACATACACTTAATTTTTACCTCTCGGCATATATATACTGAGATAATATTGATAACATATTAATATTGACAACATGATATTAAGCTCATCAGGAAAGGCCGTATCCGCCTTTCCTGGTGAGATCAACTATCTAACACGTTATTCCTTGATGCTGCTGAACATCTCTTTATCAGATGAAATGGAACAATCCTACATTATTGTATCAAACTTGATTACCTCCCATTCCTCAGGCGCTGCATGACCTCTTTGAATTTACTGCTTTATAATAAAAAAATAATAATGAAAACCCTAAGACGTGTTTTCAGTGACTTTACCTGGACTCTGATGTTAAATGCCTTTCACTGAAATTTGAATAATGCAAGAAGAGCTTAGGCAACATAATGGAATTTGGAATTTTTCTCAAGGAGCTTTCGAAAAGGGTCCAAGATTGACACGAAAGGGCCAGATAAAGCTTTTATCTGTATGTTAAAATTCAAACTGCACTCCGTCCAGAGCCGATGTGAATTTGGCCAAAGGCCAAGCTGCCTTTTATCATCTATCAAGCTTTTACTGAAAGCACTCTCCAGAGGTGCAGGCATTTCTAGACAAAGCTCAGAGACGTGTTGCTTTTTCTCTCTCAAGAATCCTCATGCACCCAGTCTTTATACAACACAAGGAAACACGTTCAGATATTAATGGTTGAATATAAGCACTAGCAGGGATTATAATAACGCTTCCACAACAGCGCTAGCATGTCTTGTGTCAATGCTTCCATAACACCACCAGCATGTCTTGTGTCAACGCTTCCATAACAGCACTAGCAGGTCTTGTGTCAACGCTACCACAACAGCACAAGCAGGTCTTGTGTCAACGCTTCCATAACAACACTAGCAGGTCATGTGTTAACGTTTATCAAATTTATATCGAAATATAAGTTAATTAAATTCTATTCTTATTAGTTTGCCTTTTTGTTATGAGGCGATCAGCATTTACCACAATTAAGGTTAGGAGAAAAAGGGATATACTGTACTTTAATACAAAAAATTTAATATCACATCACCGTGGCTGGAATATTTCATCAAATTATCCACTCTCAAGAGAACAGTGTCGACGACGTTCCAATCAGTCCCGGGCCACTATCAAGACACAGTTGTGTCTTGCTAATGGTCCACGACTAATAGTTTCCTCTCGAGATTGTAGACTGTTCGTGAATCGTACTTTGCAATACACCATACTTTCACGTACATTAACGAAGACAGTATATGACAAATGAAGAATATCTGCTAAAATCAATCTTTATGATCTAACCACCTGCAATTTTGTCGAGAAAATAACGATGAGGATAGTACTGCAGAAATTTTAATTTGTGTAATGGAACGGATTGAGCACTAATGTGACGGCATAATGTATGTAGCCAAGTGTGGAAACACCGAGCGTGTGTCGTCTTAGGTCTGACATACATTATGCAGATGAAGAGGTCTGCTGCTATATTAAACCTCACCCAAACGAGTCCACCTCTGTCGTTACATCTCCTTCCAAGAGGGGTTCCTTGATGATGCTGAAGGGGTCTTGGTGTATTGAACTGAAGCTTTTATACACTTCGTTAGATCAAACCTGATTGCCTATCATTCCTTCGGGCTGTATCCTCTCCCCTAAGGATTCAATTCTTTCCCATGCTCATACAAATTACAATCAGAGGATCCCTCGTCACAATAGGCTCCGTAAGCTGTCGTACAGCTTACTTGACGATGTCCTCATCACCCTACTAAAATCTCTTAGCTCAGGCAGACATATTTTAGCATTACATATGTTACTCATTTTGAGTGATGGAAGGTGACAGGGAAAACATAGATGGCTCTTGTTTCCACAATGTAATTGCCATATAGACTATGGTAGCATCACATTGCTAATGTATCCGATTTTGCTAATTGAATACAATGACCAGATTTCTGTTCAAACAGATCTTTCTGTTGAAACAGATCTAGTTCCAAACAGATCTTTATGAAGACATTATTGCAACTTACAGAAGTGTTGTGCTTTAATAAATGCCAGAAGCTAAATGATTAAGTTTAATTTCTTATTGTAGCTTTAAATGCTATTGTAAGAACTTCCGGTTTCATAGACACTGTATAAGAAAGCTAAAGAAATTCTATACTAGTTACACGATACAACCAACATAGGAAAATTAGCTAAAGAAATACTAGCTGTCTTATAAGAAAGTGAAACGGAAACCAATTAAATGTTTTGCACTCTGGCAGGACTTCTGTATTTTTCTATCTCTTTCCAGTGTGTTTCGGGCCGTCACACAGTTTCCTGAAAGGACGTTCGAGTCTTCAACGTTTTACACATTATTATAAATTCTTTGATGTGCAATTTTTTTTGGCATTTTAATTTGCATTAATTATCCTGTTTGTTTTCATGCTTCTTAACAGTTCTTATTCTTTAATATTTATTTTTCAGTTTGAAGGTTCAATCTGAGGTCGAACCGAGGCAGTGATGATTCTGTAAACTATTGACATATATATTATTCATGTATCATTTTCATTTTCATTCATCCAAATCATAAATCCTTTCTCTTTAGTATTTTCCTGTATCAACATCTTCTCTATCATCTTCTTCTCTATCCTCTCCCTCTGTTTATCCCTCTCTCCCTCCCTTCACTCCCGGGCAAGGAATAGCCCCATCCATCTTACGTACTAACTCGGAGTTTGAGATGGATGACTGACTTAGATGGAAGAGTGGGGCGGGCAGTGGCTGCCGCTCACCTCTATACTGAAATATATTACGGCCATCAAGGTAGTGGTCGGGGGGCGATGCTAGTATCGCTGTCTTCATTATCCTTGGCAGTGGGAGCCAGGGTGATGTTGGTAATGGTGGGGTAGTAATGGTGGGGTAGTAATGGTGGCTGTAATGGTGCTGGTGGCTTGAACATTAGTTATGGGGGGGGGGGGGAGTGGTTTATGTGTTGGGATATTGGTGGTAGTTGTTCTTGTGACGTAGTAGTGGTGACTGTAAAGGTGTGTGTTGTGGTGGTGAGAATAGTAGTTGAGAGGGCAGTCGTAGTGTAGAAGCTGTAATGTGGTAGCGGTGATAAGTGTGACACTGATGATGATAGTGTAGAGCGGGATTAGATAATTATGGCCTAGTGAAAACAAGAAGAAATAGAGCTCAGAAGAGACCATCTCCTCTACTACGAAAGGGAAATGATCCCGATTTATTGGAAGGAAAACACTCGTCAATAAAGAGAAGAATGGCACTGTTAAAGTTGAAAGCATTTTGGTGACGACGTCGAGGCTAATAAACTGTTTCGAATGATGCGGGAATATTGGATGATCGGTGAAGACACTTCTCTTGAACGTAAACTCGAGAATTTCATCTCGTAAAAAGGATTCAATACGGCAGTGAGGGTAATATTTGCACAATTACTCCAAGACTTAGACGGCGCATAGCAGCGCTGAAAGAGGATAAAGGGAACTCTGTGTAGAGAACTATATTTACACAGGAAATCTTGCTCTAACCTTCCACTAATAAAATCCGGATTACCTCCTGTTCTAAATGGGCTGTATATTATTCATGTAATACAACAACAACAACAACAACAACAACAACAATAATAATAATGATGATGATAATAATAATAATAATAATAATAATAATAATAATAATAATAATAATAATAATAATAATAATAATAATAATAATAATAATAAACTAGAAGGATTGCGATCGCTGCGCGATCCGAGAAAGTTATCCCTGTATTTCATAACCCCAGCCCCCTCCCATGCTAATGTTGTTTGTCGTAGATTTTATTAATGACTCGTTTTTTATTGCTGCAGTTGTTTCGGATATAAATAAGCAAATACAGTCAGGTAGCGTGCCTGTCTCTCGACTGATAGACGGTGGATTGAGCCTCCACAAGACGAGTATTTCTATATAAAACATCAGATACATTAAATACACCCAGGTTCTGATGAAACCATTGTTATTCCTAACGGCAGTGTCACACTCTCGTCACAGAAATATTATTCATTATTCCCAGCATTCAAAGGCCTTTTCTTTCGCTGACATTTAGTCTATTCTGTACGATATAATACAATACTACTACTACTACTACTACTACTACTACTACTACTACTACTACTACTACTACTACTACTACTAATAATAATAATAATAATAATAATAATAATAATAATATTATTATTATTATTATTATTATTATTATTATTATTATTATCATTATGTTTTAATGAAATCCCTACCCCAGTGTCACGCCCCATCATATGAGATTGAGCAATATTTCTTATTATGAAATATGAGACCCCCCTTTTACCTGTCATCCTTCTCTCTCACTCTCTCTCTCTCTCTCTCTCTCTCTCTCTCTCTCTCTCTCTCTCTCTCTCTCTCTCTCTCTCTCTCTCTCTCTCTCTCTCTCTCTCTCTCTCTTTCTCTCTGTGTCTTTATTTGCACCAAGGGTTTTGCAGGGTTAGGTACGTTAGGTACAGAGTTCCAGCCTTTATTATCAATCTAAAAGTGTATCATAAGCAGACGAACAAGAGTAATTTCACGCACTTTTTCTCAGGCCACAACAACATAACAATATAAAGAATAGTCAGATGGTTTTTTTCTGGGCTTTGAGTGTCTAAGACTTCGAATGTTTTGAGGAATATAATAATAATAATAATAATAATAATAATAATAATAATAATAATAATAATAATAATAATAATAATAATAATAATAATAATAATAATAATAATCTTTGCTTCTACAAGTCCATGATACAACTCCTGCAGACCTAGCTGACATCAGTGACATACTATATAGACAGCCCATTGTTAAACAGAACATTTCTGGCAACTTGCGTTAATTTTGTCCCCAGGATGCGACCCACACCAGTCAGCTAGCACCCAGATACCTACTTACTACTAGTTGAACAGGGACAGCAGGTGTCTTAAGGAAACACTCCCTATGTTTCTATCCTTACCGGAGATCGAACCACAGACCTGAATGTGTGAGCAGAGTGCGATACCAACCGAGCTAAGCAGCCCTCGAGCTTTTCACTAAGTTGCAGTTCCCATCCCACTTCATTAGTAACATAATATAGATTTTGATGGTAAAAGGTACACTCATATTGTGTAATGCATCTCAAATTAGTTATAAGCGACAGCATCACGTTACTAACCACAGAAATTCGCCAACAAAACAAAAAAAATCAAAATTATTTGTTCAGTTATTGCCTCTTTTGAGAAATTGGCAGACAAATATGGATTTCAAAGATGAACTTTCCTACAGTGAAGAATAAAAATTCCAAAAGTGTGGCTGTAACAATATTACAGTTAACCCATATGTTGAAGTGAAAATTTTAGACCATGTTTCACTTCCCTCTGGACTCCTGTCAGGTCACATTGCTTGTAACTTAATAATGGTTAGGACGGACCGAAACGTAGTCCAAATTTTCCTTATCAGAGTTACTTAGATACCTAAACGTCTTTTCTGGTCATCTCCCGAGAGGCCAGATCCCAGACAAGGCCTCCT
This sequence comes from Cherax quadricarinatus, assembly GCF_038502225.1. Classification (NCBI taxonomy): domain Eukaryota; kingdom Metazoa; phylum Arthropoda; class Malacostraca; order Decapoda; family Parastacidae; genus Cherax; species Cherax quadricarinatus. The sequence continues at coordinate 6,245,792 of NC_091354.1, forward strand.
GGTTGTTGACCTGATCGATCAAGCTATTAGTATCTGTCGCCAGGAATCCAAAGTATACACTCATACCCCCCTGATCAGGAACTACTTTGAGGAATCTCTCGAGTTCCCTCGTGAAGGCAACCAGGGGTTTCTTGGCAGTCTCCTATATGGATGAAGGAAGCCTGTTGAAGAGCCATGGTCCCTTTACACTTATTGAGTTCTTCCTCAGTATACTCCTCAACGCTCCCATGCTTTGCACTGGAGGTATTCTGCACCGTCTGCCAAACCTCTTGTGAAATATGTGAATATTTATAAAAGTTAAGTGATGATCTTAAAGGGAAAAACTAGTACACATCAATTGAAGTAAAGTATATATATATATATATATATATATATATATATATATATATATATATATATATATATATATATATATATATATATATATATATATATATATATATATATGAGAGAGAGAGAGATAGGTAGACAGATAGATAGATAGATAGATAGAGAGAGAGAGAGAGAGAGAGAGAGAGAGAGAGAGAGAGAGAGAGAGAGAGTGAAAGAAAGATCACAGTCAGCAGGCCTCGATACTGCTACTGGATCCTGCTGACTGCGATCTTTCTCTGTATATACTCACTTGTTTCTGCGTGGTGCACGGTGCATTGATATATATATATATATATATATATATATATATATATATATATATATATATATATATATATATATATATATATATAAATATATAAACTCGTTGATGTTAATATTATTTACGTAAGAGTCTTGTTCCGCACTTAACAGTGATGATACTATCTACAGGTATTGCATCATATTTTTGTATCCCTGTCTCACTCGTGCATCAAAAATATTGAATTCAATCATTGTGATATTGCTTTGGCATTGCTCTCAATAAATATATATATACAATTCAGAATATTTGTCCACCAAAAATGGATTGACATTTATTGAAATGAATCAAGATAATAAATTTTAATATCGGTAGTAAAGTATTACCATCCTGATATATGTATGTATGTATGTTGTGTGTATGTATGATTTTGTGTGCGTATGTTTGTATGTATGCATGTAGCTTTCTATGTATTTATCTCTGTATGATTGTATGTATGTGTCTGTGTATGAATGAATATATGTTTGTATTTAGGTGTAAAAAGATGACTGGACGGTGATTCGAACCGAGGTCCTGGCATGTACATATGACCGAACATACGTATGTGTACCATGTCTTTATAAATCAGGTAGTATGGTAACAGACAACAACCATCCAGATTATTTTCATATTTATTCGAAGCACCAAATCCGTGTGGGTCATTCAGCACAAGAAGGATGGGGGGCTCGGTCCTCCGTCTGCTCCTCAAACAGGACTGATAGTGCTCAGGTTCGAACCAATGAGAGTGATGATAGTATATATGTTTTTGACCAAGTCTTTCACCACAATCAAAGCATCACCATGGAAGGGTCTCGAGGACATATATTTATATTACGTCTAAATCTCAAAAACCAGTCTGGCGAAAAGCTCTGTGTTGAGAAACATAAATAGACGTGCGCATACCTCAGTTTATATATACCGAGAGTTTACTTGTATCACTGTTTTGAGGGTTACGTTATCCTTGACTTTTGGTGTACATGCAGTTTTAATAACCATCTTGTAGTCGAAAAGGCTTTAACCCTTATGAAAAAATTTGATGGCTGCCAACAGTATATATACCGATATACAGAGTTTGCTCCAATTCCTATTTTAGTGATTCAGGTCTTCGTTAGTATACAGGCGAATTGAAGCCTAAATGACGACTTGCATTTAATATATTTGAGTCACTAATGAAAAATATCTGATTTCAGAATACATGTATGTCGATATTCCCATCGAGTTATTGACACATTTCATGAAACATCTCGGATAGTGAGTGTTAAGAACCGAGGTACCTAATGAGTACTTGAGATCTCTCTGGGACTTAGGAAGACGTAAGAGCCTGAAGGATGGGACCTAAATGCTGGAAGCTGAAGACCTGAAGGTTACAAGCCTAAACAATGTTGACTATGCATTGGGAAACATAAATAAATGCATAAAAGGGCAAATATCTATTTGGATTTCCTGAGACCAAGTGCTAAGAAATTTAGATTATTCGCAAATAACACTAGACACCCACATATAAACTCAAGCAATAGAAAGTAAAGTCACGAAGAAACTCGCAAACAATCGTAGGCAAACACGTCTAAAAATCCTAAACGGCAGTGAGCAAACACTCACGTATACGTCCACAAACATAAGTAAACAAACACACGTATAAAAACACGAATAAATTCACAAACACATAATAGGAAACAAACACAAACGCGTCACCTGTATTGCTCTACAAGCATAAAAACACAAGCATAAAACCATAACAAAATATTTGCTCCCTGAATAAACAAAAATTATCACTGTTTATACGGCAGTAACTTCGACAACAAAAGAAAATGTCAATTCTGTATACATTTTTCCTGCAGAGAATTTGACACCATTTCTGGGCGAAATGGCGAATTGCCATCAAGTATAAAGACACTAGCTGTAGAACAAGTTTTTATTGGGACAACAACGTTTCGCGTGGTAGACCTTCCTCAAGTCATGGATTGACAAAACTTCGTACAGAGCTAAAAGTTGTGAAACTTTGTTCTGTAACTTTTGTGATGCTGAACATTTCTGGAGGTGTGTTTGACAGACCAAGAATTTAAATGTCTTTACAAATAATGTGAAACACATTTTTCATAAATGACTTACGGTCAAAAGGAAACTGAGATATGAGAAAATAGCCAGCAAAAAGTTAGACACTAAAATTTAACTGATAATAATTTAACTAGCATCTGTGACCGTCTTTGTGGAGAATCAGTAGCAGGCAAGTTTCTGGTCCATACAATTGAGTTTACAAAGGCCAATTTGCATTTATAACTTGAAGGAGTAATTCTTATATTACATTAGAAGGATAAAATTCGCATTGGAGTGGCAAAAACAATTCATTACTAACACACAGTACTGTGGCTGGAACAACACACTAATGATCCCAAATACCGTGGCTGGAACAACGAATAACTATCATTACTGTGGCTGAAACAATTAACAACTAACTCACGAACTGGAATTGGAAACTAGACAACATTTTACGTAAGTCTAAATCATTATTTTGCGACCTGATAATGAATCATGATGGACAGAAATAACTCTTAGCTTCCATTTCCAGCTTGAAGATTAGCTGTAAATTGCTTACACGTGTGTATTATTCTCATATTCTTAGGAGCGTTACACAATTATTTCACTCTAGTCTTCAAGGAATATCAACAGCTATTTCTAGTTCCTGTGATGTTCCATCTGTGACTGGACTAGCCCACTTCACTACCTGCCTATCTCTAATACACTATTTTACATAAAGCAACTCAGAATTTACACACCATAGATATACGAAATTTGCTTTCTGTCCTCCACCATCTGCTTTATGCTTCTTCTCTAATTGTGTTCGTAGTGTAGGGAGATTGTGTGGACCTTATATTTGATAGGCTCAGATTTGTTATCTCCAGCACACTTCATTGACTGAACAATGAGGAATTCAGTAGAAGAGGCAGGAAATAAACTGGTAGATAGCAAAAACACTTATATCACCTTAAGTCCTAATTAAAAACGCTTCGCTCTCCTTGAATGTAATTTTGTTACTATAAAATCTTAAGATCCTGCCTGAATCCGTGTCATAAACGAAAGGTTAAACAATAAACCCATCTTAGGCACTTAGGGCTTAGAAGTATTTCTGACTACTACTTAGAAATTGGAAATAAAAAATTAACTTCTGTTCAAATATTCTTGTGACACTTTCCAGATATAAAAACTATAAAAAATGAATTTTCATTCATTCCCAAGCACCCAAGAAGTCTCCAACACCAGTACGCACGCACCATTCATTATTTGGAAGGTATTTGGAAAATTACGAAGGTTTGTTTTGAAGGAGACGGATTAAACGCGACGGGACTGAAACATTGATCAATCGAGACAAGTAAGTCTCTCTGCAGAAATACAGGTTTTTCTATTTTATTTAAAGCTATATAATAAACAAAGCTGTCGATTATCTTTTGTGACAGGCGATTAAGTGATCACATATGCGTATCCCATAGCATTGCTGCATCAGTGCATTCAAGTATATACATCAGAAGTATAATGATCACTTGTTAATGTGAGGTCTATGACCAACTGAGGATGGGTGATAGGATTCTTGCACATTTTGACCCCAAATCGAGACTGCGCTGAAGAAAATCACAATTTAAGTTTAAAATGTTTAGGCAGCCTATCGGTCATTTATCTACCTCCATGTGGTTATTGTATTAATATTTTTTGTAAACCTTAAGATAAAAATATTTATAAGTTATAAAATGAATTCATTTTTCTTCTACGGAGCAAAATATCTGTTAAGTGCATCTAGTTTGTACTAACTTCTCTGAATAGGATTTCATTCAAAGCCGATAGTCTCGCAGTCTTTCTTTTCTTAGTAAATATGTATCAGTGTATGAATCCCCTTGTCCCTGTTCCTCTTTATCCCCTTTCCCCAAACCATTAACGTTCCTTAACCCTTAATTTCATCTTCCAGTGCACCATTACCTCTTTCCAGTCCCTCTTCACCTTCACCTGCTTCCTTCCCTCCCATTCCTCTGCTCGTTTTCTCTTCTCTCCTCTCCTTGTTCCCTCCCTTCCCTTCCATTTCTCCCGCGCTCCTCTCTCCCTGCTTCCCGGCAGAATTATTACCTACCTGATAACAACTCATTCCTAATATCATGCCAATTCATTTTCCCTCTCCCTTCGTTCTCAATATATTCCTTTCACCTCACTTACGTACCTACCCTCCCCTCAGATCCACGTCCCCCTCTCCACACCTTCGCATTTTCCCTCACCTTCAACTTGAAGCACACTTCTAATACCACAACACAAGGCTTGAGGATTCCAGCTCCAGCTGGCACATTGCATTATATGACGTTCAAAGCCCAACCTGAGTGCTGGAATATGGAAAGAAAACACATCTAGCTTGTGTTTTAAACATTTAATTATCATCTACAACAGGTACGCACACCTGCGAGTGTTCCCACTATGTAACTGTCTTACAGATTAGGTAGCCATATGGTAATGATGTACCCATAGTGAAAAAAAAATAAGATCACCACGTTGCAACTTTGAAGAACTGTTTGCTTATGGATGTTAAAATGTAACTCAAAGGTTTCCATTTGTCAAATCGTATTGTGCGCAAATAGCTCTACTATGGAAAAGTTAAAGAGAACTCTAATGGGAATATTCCACCTTCGGAGATACTTAGATACACAAAAAAGAGCAGCGACCCTTCGAGCCTTCAGGAGAGAACATGGAATATACGAAGAAGCTAGGAGATACAAGATACATACGAACACGTGAGCAGATAACATGGTATATATACATACTCGTGTGACGACACTTGTATAACATTTGCATGTATATAGCGTTGTGGCAGATTAGTGAAGGATGGGTTAGCCATCTACCAAGGTTTTGGAATGACAAAAGCAAGTCATATTTCTTTCTCTGTTTCTTTATCTCTGAGGTTGATCCTGTCTGTCAGTCTGTCTATTTCCATCCGTCCGACAACCTCCCGAAACTTTCTACATTAGGCAAGAGTTAGCTCAAGGTAGGTATTTTCCATAAACCTATAAAAATATTGTCTTAACTACAAAAGTAGCAATGCGACAACTGAAAACTTACCTGAAAAGCCAAAATCAGCTCCAATAACACTCTTTGTTTCAGAAGTGACTGGTATTGAAGTTTGTCAATTAGCAGTGTTCTCTTATAAAATTACTGAGCACCAGCACCACTGTGCACTTACTAACATCAATGTACACCTAACACTAATGTACACCTACTAACACCTATGTACGCTTACACCAATTTACACCTTGAAAACCATACCACGGGTGGGATAGAACCCGCGGTCAGTCATAAAACTCCAGACCGACGCGTTAGGCACTGGGCCAGCTGGCTACGATAAGATTCAATAGGAATCTCCTGCCACCCTGGCTGGAGATTCGTCTGTAAAAACTTGCAGTTGTGGTCACAGTGGTGCCTATGCTAACCTTCCTATGGTGTATAAATATACCTAGCTCGATGAATCTTATTGTAGTCAGCTGGTCCAGTGCCTAACGCGTCGGTCTGGAGTTTTATGACTCTCTGACCGCGGGTTCTATTACCGTCCGTGGTATGGTTTGTATGTAATCGTGTCATTATCATTTCCTTAGTCATAATTTATACCTGCTTACGCCATTGTACTTTACCACCAGAGTAAACCTGCTGTCACTAATTTATTCTAGCACCCATGTACACATCAAAAACAATGTACACATACTAACGCCATAGTATACAAATGACGCTGTACATCTGCACACCTAATACTTATATACATTACCACCAGAATACGCAAACAATAATGTATGCATAAAACATTCACCCACAGAAGAATTACCCAATGAAAATTTTCACCTTTTGCCCATAACTTCACGAAAAATCGTAAAAATTATTAGAAATCATCCAGGATGATAGAAAATGCAATTTCATTGGATCCTGGGAGAGAAGAGGAGTGGGAGGAGGATGGAGGAAGGGAAGAAGAGAGAGAGAGAGTGAGAGAGAGAGAGAGAGAGAGAGAGAGAGAGAGAGAGAGAGAGAGAGAGAGAGAGAGAGAGAGAGAGAGAGAGAGAGAGAGAGAGAGAGAGAGAGGGAGAGAAAGAGAGGGGGGCGGAGATGTTGATACACTTTACATAAATATTAATTTTATTAAACCAAACTTCCATGTGAACAACAAATTCATAATTTCAATGCACAGACGCAAAAAAAATAAAAAATATTGGTTTGAAAAAGGCAGGAAATTTCGCGGATAAAGTGAATGTCATTTAAAATAAAATTTAAATGTGCAGAGGCAAAACAGACAGATAAATGACGGCAATAATGACGGTCTAGTAGCTAGGGATGATAACCTTAACTCCATATGTAATGCATACATAGGTCAATGTGAGACAATACAGCCATTATTATCTCAAACACTACCAAACAGATGCATACACTGTACTAAAGTACGCATGAAAAACAGAAAAGGCACCTTATGTAAAATGTGTAAGGGGTGGGTGCATGATGGATGTATGTACAATTATAGGAACGGTGCCAAAATTCATTTTGTGTGTAACAAATGCACTTTGGCACAGTTACCCTTTAGCAGTGATGACATTGATTTACCTAATTTTAATACAAATGACCCATTGCCATATATTGATGATTATGATTGTTTTATGAAAACAGGCCTTCACTTTATTCATGTCAATGCAAGATCACTTCTTCCTAAATTGGCAGAGATTAGGATTCTAGCTAACAAAATTAGGGCGGCAGTTATAACCATCTCTGAATCTTGGTTGGATGATACGGTGACTGACGACGAGGTCAAAATAGAAGGTTACAATATAAAACGCTTAGATAGGAACAGAAAGGGCGGTGGAGTATGTGCCTACATTAGAAATGACTTAGCATACAACCCAAGACCTGATTTAAATAACAATAAACTGGAGATTCTATGGTTTGAAGTGCTGCTTCCCAAGACCAAACCCATCTTAGTAGGAACTAGTTACCGCCCTCCTACCCAGGACCAGTTCTTAGAAGACTTTTCCAGAGTCTTGTCCGGAGTTGAAAGCAATTGCGAAACAATAATACTGGGCGACTTCAATATCTGTTTTCAGCAACAGAATAACGGGCTATGCAAAAGGTATAAGCAAATTCTAGGATTAAATAGCTACACCCAACTAATTAATAAACCAACCCGGATCACACAGTTCTCAGCCACCCTAATTGACCACATACTTTGCAACCGCGCTGAGAACATTAGTCAGTCAGGCGTCATTACCACAGGTCTTAGTGATCATTTCATCATTTACTGCACCAGGAAAATCACTAGGGATAGGATAGGCCTACACAGGACAATAAAAATGAGGTCAACTAGAAACTACAGTAAAGAAACACTGGTAAATAGGCTACACAATTGTGACTGGACAGAGATAACAAGTTGCACGGACGTAAACGATGCCTGGGAAAAATTCAAAACAATGTTCACTACCATTCTTAATAATATTGCACCAGTTAAAGAGGTTAGGATTAAACGAAGAACTGAACCCTGGATGACTACTGAGATATTAGATAATATGAAATTCAGAGACCAGCTGCTAAAAAGATTTAAAGCAAACAGACAGGATATTGCAGCACTAAATGAATTCCAAAGGGTGAGGAACAGAGTACAGAGGCTTATAAAAGGAGCAAAGGCAAAGCACTATTGCTCAAAAATTGAAGAATATAAGCATAACCCCAGAAAGCTCTGGTAACAACTAAAACAGTTGGGATATAGCCATAAGCCAGTAGATAGGTCTAACATAGTACTCACTATCGATAATGAGGTATGCCACGAAACATCTAAGGTGGCAAATTGCTTTAATTCCTACTACACATCTGTTGCATCAACACTAGTAAGTAAACTACCAGCTGCATCAAATACTTTTAACACAGACTCTGATAAGTTTCAAACATACTATACCAATAAAGGGGTAACCCCAAACAGTTGTCAACTAGTAAGTGTATCTCATGACTTCATTCAAAAAGAACTAAGCAGGTTAAACCCAACTAAGAGCACAGGCCCTGATAACATCCCATCTAAGTTCCTAAAAGATGGTGCTTTTGAACTGTCAATCCCTATTGCTCACATAATAAATCTATCAATCACCACTAATACCGTACCGGAGGGGTTCAAGGAGGCCAGAGTTACTCCTATCTTCAAGAAAAATAATAGGTCTGATGTAAGCAACTATAGACCTGTTAGTATACTCAGTATAATATCTAAAATTCTGGAGAGGGCGGTGTATTCTCAAGTAGTTAAGTACCTTAATGACAACAGCATTCTCCATAGCTATCAATCGGGCTTTAGAAGATCCTACTCAACCGATACCTCCCTTATTAATCTGATGGATTACCTGAGAACTGAAATGTCAAAAGGGAACCTCATAGGTATGGTAACCTTAGACCTGCAAAAGGCCTTCGATACTGTCAACCACAATATATTATGTAATAAACTCCAAGCTATCGGTATAGGTTCTGTAGACTGGTTTAAGTCCTACCTTAGCAACAGGAGACAAATAGTCAAAATCAACAAAACGGAATCAGAACCCCTGCCGATAACATGTGGAGTTCCCCAAGGTAGTATTCTGGGTCCCTTATTATTCTTATGTTATGTCAATGATATGCCTATCAGTGTCAAGTGCAAACTCCTACTGTATGTAGATGACAGTGCTCTGTTAGTGACAGGTAAAGACCCACAAGATATTGCTAATGTTTTAACACTGGAACTGGAGTCCTGCAGCAAATGGTTAGTAGACAACAAACTATCATTACACCTAGGGAAAACTGAAGCCATTCTCTTTGGAACGAAACATAAACTGAGAAGGGTAAATAATTTTAATGTTCAGTGTAATGGGGAGTCCATCACTTTGGTTTCATCAGTTAAATATCTGGGAATCCCCTTTGACCCATGTATGTCAGGAGAATTGATAGGGAACAGTGTAGTAAAGAAAGCGAATGCCAGGCTGAAGTTCCTGTATAGACAAGCACAGTGTCTACCTACTGAGGCTCGCAGGACCCTATGTCTAGCCCTTATACAATGCCATATGGATTACGCTTGCTCTTCTTGGTACTCTGCCTTGACAAAAAAACTGAAAGATAGACTGCAAATCACCCAGAACAAAATCGTAAGATTCATCCTGGGGCTGGGACCAAGAGAACATGTAGGCCAGGATGAATTACAGCAGTTGGATATGCTGAATGTTGAAGACAGAGTAAAACAACTGAAGCTAAATCATGTTTATAAAATTGCTCACAAACAGTGTCCAGAATATCTTGCTGTCAATTTTGTCAAGGTTGGGAACCGCAGCAATCATAGTACTAGGGGGAGAGAGCACAACTTTGTAGTACCCACAGTCAGTGGCCAGGCTTCAAACACCTTTTATTGTACAGCAATAAAGGAATGGAACAGACTACCCACAAATGTCAAGGCCAGTCATAGCTTGAACCAGTTCAAGAAGACTGCCAAAAAGTGTCTGATGAATGAAGCAACAGAAAGGGAGGGGAATGATTTTCTATTTTTTAGCTAAAATACGTGTAAATTTTACCTTATCCCTAGTAATGACCCTCGTATTGTAGATAGTCGTAATGACCCTCGGGTAGTAGATAGTCTTAATGACCCTCGTATTGTAGATAGTCTTAATGACCCTCGGGTAGTAGATAGTCTTAATGACCCTCGTATTGTAGATAGTCTTAATGACCCTCGTGTAGTAGATAGTCTTTTTAGTATGATAATAAGATGTTATCTTCAT
>NC_091354.1:6262834-6272834 GCF_038502225.1 Cherax quadricarinatus
TCCAAGAAAGAAATTAAATTCCCGAAGAAAAATGGAAGAAGTTGAAGCAGAAATAAATGTATATCATTTGTTTTTTGTACGTTTGGCTGGTGTATGACCGGGCCACGACAAGCAAACGTAGGATCGAGGCTCCATCACTCCTTGCGCTAATTGACTCGCACGGGTTTAGCGTCTCATGAAATTCAAAAACCTTTCTAATGGCTGTTTTGACTTTTGAGAATTCTTTAAAAAAATTATTCAGCTGTCACACTTGACTACAGTCATGATGGATCTTAATGTTATACTACTAAGAACAGTGAAAAAAATATGACACGTTATGAAACAAGCTTTTGTTGGGACAATGATTCGCTGTGTAGAGCTTTGTCATGTCATATTAAGCTGTTTGTAGAGCTCTGTCAAGTCATATTTTGCTCTTTGTAGAGCTTTGTCAAGTCATATTTTGCTCTTTGTTGAGCTTTGTCTATCATATTAAGCTCCTTGTAGAGCTCTGCCAAGTCATATTACGCTTTTTGTAGAGCTTTGTCAAGTCGTGTTTAGCTCAAATTATGTTTCGCTGTGAGTAGAGGTTTATCAACCTTTGTTTTACTCAGTGTAGACCTGAAGGTCTACACTGAGCGAAACGTTGTCCCTGTAACCTGTGTCTCTCCTTTAATGTACATCTTCATTTTGTGGAAGAAAGACTTACAATACCGTGGCTGCAAAATTTTCGCAGCTCACCAATAAATCAGAGATAACTTTCAGGAAGAGAGAGAGGGGAGGAGGGTAGGTGCTTTGACGTTCCCAAAGGGCTCTCGATCCGAAAAACTGGATCTACCTTCCCCATCCGGGGACAAAACCTGATTGCTTTCCATTCCCCAGCCGCTGTATGGCCCCTACGGATTTAGCGCTTCCCCATGAATATAGCATCTTTTCTCATGTGATGTGGCTAATGCTGTCATTATCTGTTATCTCGGCATTGTAAAGAAAATTGTTTTTCTTTAATTTACTGAGAATCATTTAAGCAAAATTCGATGTTATCAAGTCTGACTCGTTCTAAGCTGTGCGATCTCAGCACAACTATGCTTAGTTATAACTATGAACAGATCTTATTAAGGGAAACGTAATTATTACAGAGGCTTACGATACTTCAAGTGTTTGTATTATCTACTTGTACAAGGGAAAGATTCAGTATACTCTCTAGCATGGTCTTTAGGAGTGAGTCATATTCCTTGAGTTTCCTACTGCCGAATCCTGGGAAGCATCTCAAGAAGTAGGTAAGTTTTGAGAGAGATAGGCACCTGATGAGTAGGTTGAAAGCATCAGGTAGAACACAGTGAATGACGTTGACACTGAGTGAATGAAGGTTGAACACAATTTTCGAATTAATTAGAACAGTGACCGAAGGAGGTGGCACACAATGAATGAATCTGCTGGACCGTAGAGACCGACCGAACTTGGAACACAGTAACTGAAGGAGCTGGAACACAGAAAAAGGAACAGTTTCTACTAAGAGCCTGGATGACTGGGCACCTTTAACATCGCCGTCAGTTTTTCAATAAGACGGTCACCTTTAAATCAATCGGAATCTCGGTACCCATCACAAATTAATATAAGTTATCCAATTTCGCCAACGCTCCGATGCGCTGCTGTGGATTCCCATCCAAACATTTCCTTTCCCAAAGTCCCAAGTCTTTTTATGTCTCCTTTTTTTTAGTTTACTTTTTGTTTTTGGCTTCAGTGTTAGGAAAATCTATTGTTTTAGAAACGTCCTGCATAACATCCGTGATTACATCCTCCATGTAGAAGGAATGTTAAAGTATCCAGTTAGCTGTGGTGGAGTGGTAAAGCATTTAGCTCACGGTGCTACACGTATGGGCAAGCTTCCCTTCTTGAGAGTGAGAGAGTGAGAGAGAGAGAGAGAGAGATAGAGATAGAGAGATTAACTTAGCATTAAGAAAGAACCTGGAAGTTATTCGAGAGGGTGGGTGGCATCCTGCCTAACGAGACATAAGGGCAAGTCTTCCTGCACCTGCTGCCTGTGTTTACCTAGCAGGAAATAGGTACCTGGATGTTAGTCAGCTGATGTAGAACGCATTTTAAGGAAGTATGGAAGTATACATTAAACTGGGCTGAGATTCAAGTCAACAAACCCAGAATAACAACTCCTATCCTGAATATATCATCCTGGACCTGAGATCTATGACTTCTGCTATCCAGCTTCCAGGAATTTCCTTTGGATATCTGTGAGTCCTGCGTGTTCACTGTGAGCACTTCGGCGCCAGAGCCACCGATGTCTGGAGTGTCACTTGGATCTAATGGTTTGGCTTCTGTCGACACTCCACTGTTGAAGGCAATTCAATTGGGGGATGGGGGTGCCTTGATGCCGCTAAAGAACTCTTAAAGCAAGGAACTGGAGCTACCAGGACCCACACCAGCATCATGCCATCCGACATTAAGGACGTAAAGGAGCATTCATTAGTTTACTGTTTATAATGTTGCTGGAGTCGCTCTTCCTAAGCCCAAGAAAGCTCAGAGATTTCTGTTGAATTATCACATTATGCTCGTTACTTGTTTGCGAGAACTCGAAGAAAATGGTGAACGCATGACTTCTCTGAACCTTGAGTTATGGAAACTTCATTTAACCTTAATTGTGTCACCTTCAAATGATTTAATTTGTGACATATTAATTACGATGGAGTCATCAGTCAATATATATATATATTTCGTTTTTCTTGACATGGCGTACACAGGGATGTAGATAAATGGTTCAGAGAACCGACAAGTTGATAAATTAGACACTTGAGTATCTTTATTGTGGAAGCGTTTCGCCACACAGTGGCTTCATCAGTCCGGTACAAAAAAGAATGGTTGAAGATCAGAAGGGGTTTGAGGTAATCAGTCCCTCAGCCTGGAGTCGATGTAATCAGTCCATCACTTCTTTTCAAGATAGATGGACTGATTACATCGACTCCGACTAATTACCTCAAATTCATTCTTCTTTGTATTGGACTAATGAAGCCACTGTGTGGCGAAACGTTTCCACAAAATAGATGCCCAAGTGTTGCACATGTGTCTAATTCACTGATACGTCACCGAAGAATAAACTGACGGTGTCAGAGAATTAATGTTATGCAATACCTACATGCTGATGAATTAAACATATAATCAACCCCTGGATATAAGAACATAAGAAAGAAGGAACACTGCAACAGGCCTACTGACCCATGCGGAGAAGGTCCATGTCCCCCCCGGATTAGTCCAATGACCCCCCCCCCGGATTAGCCCAATGACCCACCCAGTCTGGTCACCTCCACTCAAGGATGGAGCACTGTACCAGACCCAGCAGCACAAGCTAGTCAGGACCAACTCTTTATTTTAAGGACGTTAATCCAGCCAGTTGTTTTTCTATTTCATACTGAGCTTATTAAATGGGAACAGAAGAGCATGAGGTATTCAGTTCATCAGTCTTAATTAATCAGAAAAGCTGGTAGAAAGATGGACACATATACTGGAGTCAGATGAAGTGTAGCAGTTACAGGCATCATCACTGGTTGGTGGGATCCAATAATGACAGTAGGTTATGTTTAGATGATGGAAGTACACTGTTTCAGAATGCCAGGTGGCGTAACACTTTTGTTTCCAAGGTGTCTAACAGAAGTATGTGAACATGTCATTCTCTTAGTTTGTCAAGTCCAAAGTCTTTTCCCTGCACGTGAATACACTAAGTTAACATGTTTTCTAACATCGAGAATACTTTAATTTTTAAAATGGGGTTAAAAATAATTTTTTCAGATTATATACAATATGTCGATTACTTCACGTATAAACAAATTGCATTGACGTAATTTATTCCGGCACCGAACTAACTGAACCAGTGTTAAGTAAAAGGACACACATGCAACTAATGTAACATTTTAGTGTGGTAACGTTTCGATCTCCAGAAACTTTGTCAAGAACCTAGAGAGCGAAACGTTGCTACAATAAAACGTCACATTAGTTGCATTTGCGTTCTTTTACTTAGCATATTGATAAATTAGACACATGTGCAACTCTTGGGTATCTTTATTGAGGAAACGTTTCGCCACACAGTGGCTTCATCAGTCCATACGTAGGAGAAACTTGAAGAACAGGAGGAGAATGAGGTAATCAGTCCCTCAACCTTGAGTCGATGTGCTCAGTCCATCAATCTTGAATAGAATACCTTGGTATTCTATTCAAGATTGATGGACTGAATAGAATAGAATAGAATAGAATACCTTGGTATTCTATTCAAGATTGATGGACTGAACACATCGACTCAAGGTTGAGGGACTGATTACCTCATTCTCCTCCTGTTCTTCAAGTTTCTCCTACGTATGGACTGATGAAGCCACTGTGTGGCGAAACGTTTCCTCAATAAAGATACCCAAGAGTTGCACATGTGTCTAATTTATCAACATGTCGGTTCTCTGAACCATTCATCTACTTAACATATTGTCGGTAATTCTACCAGTATTAATACTAACTGAATCAGAATTAGTTAGCAATACATTTGTAGAAAATGTGCATGTGTTCTTAGTACCATCATCACCCAAGAGACCTATTGCAACACTTCTACCTTTTTATTATTAATTCCTGACTTTCTGCCCTTATTCTTGCTGCTTCTAACCTTCAATGTACATTTTCTTAACAAGGATTCCAGTTGGGATCAAAATACTGAATTTCAAATTCCATTTATATAATGATTAAAAAAATCTGTAATGCACAGTTCCCAATATATAACCGAAATACATACGGTTTTTATTTTTTAGTTAAATATTCAACCCAGTGGCACGAAATAAAACTTATTTTATTGAATCTTGAAATAAAATCAATCGCAACCTCAAGCGTGATTGCGAAGTATCTACTTCAAAAGTTTTTAATTGGGCCATGAACATTTAATTACAAATATATATATACATACATATATATATATATATATATATATATATATATATATATATATATATATATATATATATATATATATATATGTATATATATATATATATATATATATATATATATATATATATATATATATATGTATATATATATATACATATATATATATATATATATATATATATATATATATATATATATATATATATATATATATATATATATATATATATATATATATATATATGTATATATATATATATATACATATATATATATATATATATATATATATATATATATATATATATATATATATATATATATATATATATATATATATATATATATATATATATATGAAAGATGAGGTGAATCATAGAATTGATGAGGGAAAAAGAGTGAGTGGTGCACTTAGGAGTCTGTGGAGACAAAGAACTTTGTCCTTGGAGGCAAAGAGGGGAATGTATGAGAGTATAGTTTTACCAACGCTCTTATATGGGTGTGAAGCATGGGTGATGAATGTTGCAGCGAGGAGAAGGCTGGAGGCAGTGGAGATGTCATGTCTGAGGGCAATGTGTGGTGTGAATATAATGCAGAGAATTCGTAGTTTGGAAGTTAGGAGGAGGTGCGGGATTACCAAAACTGTTGTCCAGAGGGCTGAGGAAGGGTTGTTGAGGTGGTTCGGACATGTAGAGAGAATGGAGCGAAACAGAATGACTTCAAGAGTGTATCAGTCTGTAGTGGAAGGAAGGCGGGGTAGGGGTCGGCCTAGGAAAGGTTGGAGAGAGGGGGTAAAGGAGGTTTTGTGTGCGAGGGGCTTGGACTTCCAGCAGGTATGCATGAGCGTGTTTGATAGGAGTGAATGGAGACAAATGGTTTTTAATACTTGACGTGCTGTTGGAGTGTGAGCAAAGTAACATTTATGAAGGGGTTCAGGGAAACCGGCAGGCCGGACTTGAGTCCTGGAGATGGGAAGTACAGTGCCTGGACTCTGAAGGAGGGGTGTTAATGTTGCAGTTTAAAAACTGTAGTGTAAAGCACCCTTCTGGCAAGACAGTGATGGAGTGAATGATGGTGAAAGTTTTTCTTTTTCGGGCCACCCTGCCTTGGTGGGAATCAGCCAGTGTGATAATAATATATA
Source organism: Cherax quadricarinatus (assembly GCF_038502225.1). Lineage (NCBI taxonomy): Eukaryota > Metazoa > Arthropoda > Malacostraca > Decapoda > Parastacidae > Cherax > Cherax quadricarinatus. Next base: position 6,268,881 of record NC_091354.1, read on the forward strand.
TATATATATATATATATATATATATATATATATATATATATATATATATATATATATATATATATATATATATATATATAATTACAGATATTTATATATATATAAATATATATATATTGCTTTAGAAGATTTATGTAAAAAAATATAATTGTTTTATCATGCAGGTGAAAACGATTATACAAATCCTTTGGAAGAATGAGCAAATGTGTTGACTAATATTAAGTGTGCCAGCAAACATTCAGTATTTTAGCTAACCTTTTTATGATTTCATCTGATATTTAATGTTTATTGCTTATTTCGAGTGTTATTAGATAATTTTCAAATGTATTTTTTAGGTAATTATTTAGTGTATTTTTTAGGTAATTATTTAGTGTATTTTTTAGGTAAATTTCAGTGATTTTTTTAGTATTTTTCAGTTTATTTTAGCTAATATGGTGCATTTTTTTAACTATTATTTTATTTTTAGGTAATATTTAAAATTTCGCTAATATTTAATGTCTTTACCACATACCTAATTTTTTTTTTTTTTAAATATTCAGCGAGTTTTGGTGATATTGAGAATTTTTGGCTAATATTTTACGCTTTGTAATTACTTTTCAGATATCATTTCTTTTAGCCAAACTCAAAGCATTTAGCTAATATTCAGTATTTTTTCCTAATGTCCCGCGTGTGTTGTTGATATCCAGCATGTGTTTGTTATTATCTAGCTCGGGCTGGTTAATATTCTGCGTGTGTTGGCTAATATCTGCTTGTGTTGGCCAATATACATTTGTATTTGCTAATCTCTAGTTCGTGTTGGTTAATATTCTTCTTGTTTGGTTAATATCCAGCCTGTATCGGGTTAATATTCAGCGTGACCTAAGTAATATCAAGTAGTAACAACCGGCGTGTGTTAGGACTCCCAGGAGACCCTCAACTACAATCAAAGAAGTCACTTTTAATAGAGGTTTTGTGTAGGAATGGTATATAATACCGACAAGATGAGAGTAAGACACATGTGCAACATCTGGGTATCTTTATTGTAGACGTTTCGCCATCCAGTGGCTTTATCAATACAAATTCTAGGACATAACTTGAAGACAGTAGAACTATGTAAAGAAGATGAGGTAATCCTAGGTTGAGGGACTGATTACCTCATCTTCTGTACATAGTTCTACTGTCTTCAAGTTATGTCCTAGAATTTGTATTGATAAAGCCACTGGATGGCGAAACGTCTACAATAAAGATACCCAGATGTTGCACATATGTCTTACTCTCAATAGAGCTTTTCTTGGAAAATATTTTATGTACTGTTTCATACCCGAAATAAACCTGCGACCGTTTTCGAGGAGTCTTGTACCCTCGCAGCAAGGCCTGAGGACGGAATTTTTTCCTGATTTCTGAACAAAAAAAGCACACAGTTTCTCGTTGTCGGTATTTCCGGCAAAACGCCATTTTGGTCTTCCTCTTTGCATTCCTGGTCAACCAGGCTGTTGCTATTAGCGGCTCACATTCCTACATTTTCACTGAATTATAGGATTTATGTTCCGCATGCGTACTATTTTTTTAACGAAAATTTAATACATCTCATAATTCTCACTTTATTTTAATGCTATTGTTTTTCCTCACTGAATTTCTGCTGCACATTTCCATAATTAAAATAAAAACTCTAATACTCAGCATTTGTATGAAAAAAAATGCACATCTAGAAAGAATTTTTGGGAATTTCCCAGCGAGCCTTGTAAGAGAACTATGGTAGCCGTAAAACAGTTATTGCCATGTTTTTTCCAGGACTGGATTGTATTAGGTATGGAATGGGCTCTGCTCGATAAAGTTCATTCCTAGACGAAACGTCGTAATCAAAGTTTCACTGCAAACATTGGGTTTTTCTCACTACGAGCTAGATTTGTAAAGCCAGCGGCTGGTTCGTCCAGAGTGTTTAAGTAGATACACTCCATTATATGTGTTTCTCTGTTACCTTACTTCTCTTCGTTTTTGCTTTTCAACTAACCTTAACCTCTGCGTTGAGTCTCCATCAGAGTCTGCTTCCTCTTTCGTTTTACTTCTCTCAAAATCCCTTCGAGCTTCGAAGTCAAACCTCTGTGATGAGTCGCTCCTCCGCGCCAGCCAGAGCCTAGGAAGAAAAATGTAAGATGTTTGAATCGTCGACTGATTCGTCTCCAGCCTGAAATTTGGGGAAGAATGGGCAGCTGACGATGTACGAACAGTTTGACACGAGTGGTGAATTGTTATCTGCAAGGTACGAGGATACATTTTTAGTAACGAAACACCGAATAAAATAAACGGCGAAAAATTTATATCCCCAACCAAAAAAAATAAAGAGTTTACCTTGTTGTTTGGGAAGATGGTTTTCCAAACCCAACGCAGGAAAATATTGAAAACTACTGCTTCTGGAGTGGGAACGTTGAGTGCTTTTGCCTCTAGAATGGAAATATTGAATACGTTTTCTGGAGTGGGAAAAAGGTATAGGGTCAAACTAGGAGAGGAAGTAATAGAGGTCATTTAAATACAATGGAGTGGGAATGTTAATTTGTTGCTGGAGTGGGTATGTTGAGTACTCTAGCATTTAGCTTGGGAATCCGAATCACTATTGTTTTTTGACTTCTGCTTCTGGAGTAGGCATGTTGATCAATATTGCTTCTGGCGTGGGAATGTTGAGGATTTTTTCGTAGTGGGAGTGTTGAGCATTCTTGTTTCTGAAGTGGGAATGTTAAGCACTTTTGGAGGGGCGGTGAAAATATCGAGTAATTCTGCTGCAGGAGTGGGAATATTGATTACTCCTGCATGTGCTATAGTGCTTATATAAAATACTCCAACTCCTGTGTACCCTTAGGTAGCAGTAACCTCCTCCATTCTCTCCAACTTTCTGCCTAGCCTTAACTTTGCAGTTTTTCATGAGATGCAGAGCCAGACTCCGCCACCGATATCAGTCGATGAGGGAACAGTTTCCTCCAGGAAGTACATTACATTACCCACACCTGTACTCAACGAGCTATGCTGAATTTTTGCAGAAAACAATACAGAGATTGAATGAGGGTTCTCAGGGTCTAAGCCAATGTTCACTGCCGGTAAGAAGTTATTAGTGGAGTGAGAAGGAAAGACACAAATTGCAATTTTTTTTAAGAATCACGTTTCGGTCTCTTTAAAGGTGTGCGAGGTTATTAATAAAGCTCAGTATAGATTGAAACATTCCAATAAAAACTTGCTTTGTATCCTGTTTCATTTTTCTTTAATTTTGTCGACTGTGTTATATAGCTCTAAATGACGCACGTTGCGTAGCGTTGGATACAGTGAAGAGGACATCTGTTGTTTGCCGAAATATACAGTACCCTAATTACCATCTGTTTCATTTCCTCAATTTCTTTTTATTTTCTTCATACCTAAGTTATTTTATATCCAAATAACCCGCATATAAGGAGAGAGAAAAAAGCTTTTTGACGACGTTTCTGTCCGACTTGGACCATTCACAATACACAGTGTGACTTGTGAATGGGCGAAGTCCGACCGACACGTCGTCATAAGCTTTTCTCTCTCCCCTACGTACAGATTATTTATGTTTTATTCCGGCTACAGTATTTTCTTTATTTTATTTTATGTTTTCACAGAAAGAGGAGACCCGCCACTGGATGACAATATCTCGTCTTAGTCTGCCATCATGCATCAAACTCTAGACTCGTGAGAGAGCGGAAGTTGTCATAAAAAATTTAAGATTCTCTTCTCAGCGTTTAGATGTGACAGTTAGCTCTAATGATGCCTCCTGGGACACCAGTATCAAGCCTCGCTTACTCTTGTAACACTGGATAAATGTCTTTGTCTGGCTGCTTCTTATTTGTCCATACCTAACTAGTCGTTATCTATGTCTAGACAGTTGTTTTAGCGAGTGTAACTGGATGTTTTATGAATGTGTCTGGCCTGTCGGTTGCTCCTTAATCTCTTCTCGTGTGTGTATGTGTG
>NC_091354.1:6277834-6287834 GCF_038502225.1 Cherax quadricarinatus
ATAGGACTTGATGTGCTGTTGGAGTGTGAGCAAGGTAATATTTATGAAATGATTCAAGGAAACCGGCAGGCCGGACTTTTTTTCCTGGAGATGGGAAGTACAGTGACGGCACTGTGAAAAGCACATAACCAAAAAAACTGCGAAAATCAAATGACGCTCTAACCCACAGGACCAACAAATCCTACAAGAATCATGCACCGAGCACAGCTAGGTGTTTTACCGTGATCCGAGAACATACAGTGGTGTGGGTGCCTCAGAGCTAATTTCATTCTACTCCCCGTTTGGTGTACTAGCTTCCAAGAGCAGTATATATATATATATATATATATATATATATATATATATATATATATATATATATATATATATATATATATATATATATATATTATTGTAACCACGGACGAGTGGTATTTAATCAATAACAACACTGCGACTAGTCGAGGACTCGAACCAATGTTGTTTTGGCCAACCTACTACTATTACTACCACCACTATTTCTACTACCAATAATAATAATTTTCTAATATTTTACTCTCCTTAATACTTATGAAATTATGTGGATCATTACTATTATTATTATCATTATTATTTGTTGTTATTATTTTAAGCACTGTGCCTGTGTGAGTTATTTAACACGAGGCGTGATAGAGGCTCGATCCTCTGTCTGATAAGCATAAGGGAAGCAGGTTTACTAGTGGTAATTTTCTAGTTCGGCAATATTTCTAGAAAATCTTGTAGCTAATGAGAAGGATTTTTTAAAAAACTGGATTAAATATATGTTGCTCATTCAGATTTAAAAAAAAGAGGAACATGAAAAAAAATTTGTTTTAGCCTTTTCTATATTCCAGTTTGTGAAGGTAACTCTATATGTGCATTAACCAGCAATATTGCATTTTTTAATTAAATATGAAAAGTTCATTAGAATCTAAAAGATAAGAGACTTTTAAAAAATTATATACATACACACACACACACACACACACACACACACATTATATATATATATATATATATATATATATATATATATATATATATATATATATATATATATATATATATATATATATATATATATATATATATATATATATATATATATATATATATATACATATATATATACATATATATATACAGATATATATATATGTCGTGCCGAATATGTAAAACTGGTCAATTAGCAAGAAATCATTTAAAATTAAGTCCTTTCTAAAATTTTCTCTTATACGTTTAAAGATATATTTTTTTCATTAATGTTAATGTAAAAAATTATAATTTTGCACCAAAAGAATCTTATAAAACTTACCTAACCTTATTATAACAAGTGCAATTTATTTTAGCCTAACTCAACTAAATAAATTTTAAATACGTTTACAGTAATTTAATACTAAACAAACACAATGAAATATATTTTTTCCGTTAGGTTCATAATGATTTTTGCGATATTATTGCATACACAAATTTTCGCTTGTCCTGTATGGCAAGATGAGCGTTGCTATTTAAGCCAAGATCGCAAGTTCTGCCTATTCGGCACGACACACATATATATATATATATATATATATATATATATATATATATATATATATATATATATATATATATATATATATATATATATATATATATATATATATGTATGTATATATATATATTACAAGTTGGGTCAGTGAGAAAGGCAGTTCTCCGACCCTCACTCACAGAGGTTTATACGTAACGTGATTTATGTATGAGGAGGGTCAGGGCCTTTTAAACTCATAAAATATGTATATAAATAATATCTGAACTAGCGATGGAGAGAGAGGGAAGTGGTGTGTTGAAGCCATAGTGTAAGAACCATAGAACGAGTGCTGTTTCGAAAGAGCCATAGAGCAAGAATTATGAAAAATATAAATTTAACGAAAATAATAGAAATTTTATGAAAAAATATAGAAAAAGAACTTTTGAGAAACAACTATAATAACAGAATAGAGTGAGAACTATTGAATGAGATCAGTGGAGCTAAAGTTACAATGAAACATTTTGTGGATTCCCAAATCTGTGTCTTGAGCTCATCAGATCCCGAAAGTACTCATCACCTAGAACCCATCAGAACACGAAATTTCTTCCTCACAGCATTTAGATCCAGATATCACTTCCTATTACTACCCATCAGATCACTTACATGCACATCCCGCCTGAATGGTAAGTCCTATTTTCCGTTCTGCCTTTTCCGTTATTCTAGCTCTATTTTAGGTCATTCGTGTCTTGAATTGCTTGGAAAGCCTTCAGCTTTTCTATACACACGTAGACAATGCACGCAGTCCTTCGTCTAGGCAGAAGTAGATAGTTCTTCTCAGCAGATAGCCTCGGTGGAGACCTCCAAGTCCTCAAAATCATTCTCATGTACTCCCATATCGAGAGGTGGATGTTCGGCAATAGGAATCCTCAGCCAGATCATCTTCCAACGTAATCATTGAGGAAGTATCATCGCACTTAAGGACAGAAAGACTCGACGATATACTTAGCAGTTTTGATGAAGAATATAAAGGTACAATACCGTGACTGGAAGACTGCACAAATAATCGGCACATAGAAGAATGAAACTTATGACGACGTCGTCATTAATTTCATTCTCCTATGTGCCGATTATTTGTATATTAACTCTCTAATTCTTTGGGGTCGATTAGTATTTATTTCTTAAGCGTATTTACCGAAGACACTGTTTCGGTAAATCAGTTTCCCGATTCTGCATAAAATTGCTTGCACCAACACTGGCTTTGTATCTGCACCTGTTAAAGGCACAGCAGCACTATGTATAAATGGCTTAGAAAGCCGACAAGTTTATAATTGAGATATATGGGTAACATTTGGGAATCTTTATTCTGGTAGCGGTTCGTCACCCAGTGGCTTCTTCAGTCCAATATAGATGAGGACTGAGCACATCGATCAAGGCTATGGGACTGAATACCTCAAACTTCTCATCTTCCACTGTTCTTTGTATTAGACTGAATAAGTCACTGGGTGGCGAAACGATTCCGAAATAAAGATTCCCAAATGTTGCACAAGTGTCTTAATTATGAACAATAACATTTGTGCCTGGCCCCTGAAAAACCAGTCGAGAGCTCTAAAGCTCGAATCTTGAAGCTTCATTCTCAGTTAAACGCTTGCTAGAAACATTATTAATCTAATTAACTCTCCCAGCGTCTTTCCACAAAGCGTAAATAATTACGCCGAAGCTTAAAAACTTTGAGAGATCATCTCCGTAGTGGAGATGTGCTCATTACTCATCCGTAATTACATTTGCGGTTATTTTTGTCTGTATTCTCTTCATTATTTTGTCTAGCCTCTTCTTTACATATTCTCTCTTCTTTTACCTCTTGTTTACATCTTACTCTGACAATACGGGAATGTTAGAGTGAAAGAGAGTGAGTGCACAAGTACATGATCACAGAACAATATCTAACACGACCAGCGACCACAGAAAAATAACAGACTTGGAAAACATTCAGCTCAGATCTCTCACTTGAAACTGGTCTTGATCCAACGATTTAGAACAATCTTTCTCTTACTTGTAACAAGCCTGACTACCTCCAGTTCCCTTATGGCGTATCGTTTCTCCAGAAACATAATGCTACTACTACTACTACTACTAATAATAATAGTAATAATCATAATACTAATATTATTAAACAAGGATAATAGCCACTACTTCTGCTTCTACGACTATCGCTACTACTACTACTAATACTACTACTAACATTAATAACAATAATAATGATAATAACAACAATAGTGAAAATATTAATGGTGATGATAATATAAAAATAATAATAATAATAATAATAATAATAATAATAATAATAATAATAATAATAATAATAATAATGCTGATGTTGTTGATGATAATGTACAAAGGAGGATGACAAAGTTGATCCCATGTATCAGAAACCTTCCCTATGAGGATAGACTAAGGGCCCTGAATCTGCACTCTCTAGATAGACGTAGAATTAGGGGGGATATGATTGAGGTGTATAAATGGAAGACAGGAATAAATAAAGGGGATGTAAATAGTGTGCTGAAAATATCTAGCCTAGACAGGACTCGCAGCAATGGTTTTAAGTTGGAAAAATTCAGATTCAGGAAGGATATAGGAAAGTACTGGTTTGGTAATAGAGTTGTGGATGAGTGGAACAAACTCCCAAGTACCGTTATAGAGGCCAGAACGTTGTGTAGCTTTAAAAATAGGTTGGATAAATACATGAGTGGATGTGGGTGGGTGTGAGTTAGACCTGATAGCTTGTGCTACCAGGTCGGTTGCCGTGTTCCTCCCTTAAGTCAATGTGACCTGACCTGACTAGGTTGGGTGCATTGGCTTAAGCCGGTAGGAGACTTGGACCTGCCTCGCATGGGCCAGTAGGCCTTCTGCAGTGTTCCTTCGTTCTTATGTTCTTATAATAATAACGTCTTATATAAATTTACTTTGTGCGCTACAATTATCTTGTGAGATGTTTGCTCAGTGTCAGTAGGTAGGCCTCCCATCTCGAGAAAGAAACTTGGATCCGATAAAAAAAAATTATTCGCTTACCACTTGAATTAAGCTGATTGATCGTAAATATTAGTTCTGCATTTTATCGTGCACTTGTGAGGGGAGAAATTCAGCAGATGATTTAGTGATTCCCAATTACTATTGCCGTAATGATGCAATATAATGTTCTTGAATCCTTAGAGTGAGAGTGAGGGAGGGAGAGGGAGAGAGAGAGGGAGAGAGAGAGAGAGAGAGAGAGAGAGAGAGAGAGAGAGCGCGAGAGAGAGAGAGAGAGAGAGAGAGAGAGAGAGAGAGAGAGAGAGAGAGAGAGAGAGAGAAATAGATTGAAAATCAAGTCAATCAAATATCCTGGAATGTTTATTGTGCATTTGTGTGTATGTGTGTGTGTATTTAACAAATTGTACTCACCTAATTGTGGTTACAGGGTTCGAGACTCAGCTCCTGGCCCCCGCCTCTTCACTGATTGCTACTAGGTCCACTCTCTCCCTACTCCATGAGCTTTATCAGACCTCGTCTTAAAGCTATGTATGGTTCCTGCCTCCACTACATCACTTGCCAGATTATTCCACTTCCTGACAACTCTGTGACTGAAGAAATACTTCCTCTGAGTCTTCAACCTCCAAGTGTGACCCCTTGCGTCTGTGTCCCATCTCTGGAACATCCTGTTTCTGTCCACCTTATCTATTTCTCGCAGTATTTTGTATGTCGTTATCATGCCTCCCCTAACCCTACTGTCCTCCAGTGTCGTCAGGCCGATTTCCCTTAACCATTCTTCGTAGAACATTCTCCTTAGCTCTGGAACTAGCCTTGTTGGAAACCTTTGTACTTTCTCTAATTTCTTGACGTACTTGACCAAGTGTGGGTTCCAAACTGGTGCTGCATACTCCAGTAAGGGCTTGACGCACACGGTGTACAGTGTTTTGAACGATTCTTTACTGAGGTATCGGAACGCTATTCTTAGGTTTGCCAGACGCCCATATGCTGCAGCAGTTATCTGGTTGTGTGCTTCCGGAGACGTGCTCGGTATTATATTCACCCGAAGATCTTTCTCCTTAAGTGAGATATGCAGTCTTTAACCACCTAGCCTATACTCAGTCTGCGGTCTTCTTTGCCCTTCCCCGATCTTTATGACTTTGCATTTCGCGGGGTTAAATTCGAGTAACCAGTTGCTGGACCAGGTGTCCAGCCTGTCCAGGTCACTTTGTAGTTTTGCCTGATCCTCATCTGATTTTATTCTTCTCATTAATTTCACATCGACTGCGAACAGGGACACTTGTGAGTCTATCCCTTCCATCTTGTCATTCACATATACCAAAAACAGCACTGGCCCTAGAACTGACCCCTGTGGGACCCCGCTCGTCACAGGCGCCCACTGTGATACCTCATCTCGTACCTTGACTCGCTGTTGCCTCCCTATCAGGTATTCTCTGATCCATTGCAGTGCCCTTCCTGTTATACGTGCCTGATCCTCTAGTTTCTGCACTAATCTCCTGTGGGGAACTGTGTCGAAGGCCTTCTTGCAGTCCATGAAAATGCAATCAACTCACCCCTCTCTCTCGTGTCTTACTCCTGTTACCTCGTCCAGGAGGTATGTGCATGAATCCGTGCTGGTTGTCGTTTATAATCTTGTTCCGTTCCAGGTGCTCTACCACTCTCCTCCTGATGTGTGTGTGTGTGTTTGTGTTTGTGTGTGTGTGTGTGTGTGTGTGTGTGTGTGTGTGTGTGTGTGTGTGTGTGTGTGTGTGTGTGTGTGTGTGTGTGTGTGTGTGTGTGTGTGTGTGTGTGTGTGTGTGTGCGTGCGTGCGGGTGAATTTGCATTACTTTCAAATGCTCGGTTTAATACTATGACGGCTATGTTGACCGGCGGGCCACTAGCTGCAACAGACTGGCTGAATATAGCAATCAAGATGGCCTGGCAGCTGTTGTAGAAAAAAACCACCTATACTTTTTTTTTATCACGTCGGCCGTTTCCCACCAAGGCAGGGTGACCCAAAAGAATGAAAAACCCAAAGAGAAAGGAAAAAAAACTTTCATTATCAGTCAACACTTTCACCATCACTCATAATCACTGTCTTTGCAGAGGCGTCCAGATACGACAGCTTAAATAGTCACTCCAAACTGCCAATATCCTAAACTTCTCCTTTAAAGTGCAGGCATTGTACTTCCCATTTTCATGACTGAAGTCCGGCTATATATAATAATATATAATAATAATAATACTAATTCAGCCAAAAACAAAAAGAGATTCAGTGTGAAGCAAAAATATATAGTCAGAATGTACATTATGTAATTATTTATTGATTCGTTATTTCTGTCGATTTACCTAGAGCAAAATTTGTTGTTTTCTTAAGGTACATATAAGTTATGAAAGAGGGGAATAAAGACATTGTCTTTGCACATTTTGAAAAGTCCATAATTATATATAGCGTTTCAAGCAGTAAATATTTGGAATGTTCGTGTTTACCACCTACACAATGAATGTCTTTTTCATTATTTCATTCAAGTGATTCATTCACGACACTTCCCTCGTTCACTGTAGATCCTTCACGAGGAAGAAAGAGTAAGACGTACGATACTTTCCCTTCTGGGAAGCCACTGTCGGGTCACCTCATGGACAAGACCCGGTCGGGGCCATACCGGCGAACCACTTCAAATTCGAGGAAGAAAGAACCCCTTCGTTATTCATTTATATTTACTGGCCAGAAGATAAAAATACCCTGGACAGGCAATTGCTTTTGGTGGGTTTATGGAAACTATCAACCTGGCTATACCGTCCCAGGGATATTAATCCTTGCACACCTCCGGAACACGTGAGATATTGACAATAACATTTTGACCAGGCATCCATTTAGGCAATTTAGAGTCACACGGCGTTAAAATAGCTATTAGTAATATTGCACTGTTATTGCGCTCACTTTCAGTTCAATAATCTGTGGTATTTGTTCCGATTTAATTAATTTTCGTTCGCGATTACTGGTACTGGAAGGACTTATTTGATTTGAAAAAAAAAAATCGCAAACCTTTAAAAAATAAATGTGATTGGTCCTCTAGTAGTTGGGTCGCAAGAGTATAACATAATTATATCTACATCTATCTGTATACCTGGAGTATACCTGGAGAGGGTTTCGGGGGCCAAGGCCCCGCGGCCCGGTCTGTGACCAGGCCTCATAAATCCATCTATCTAATAATCTACCTATTTTTCTGATAATCCTTCTGATATTCTCTTTCTGTCTGTCTGTCTGTCTGTCTCTCTCTCTCTCTCTCTCTCTCTCTCTCTCTCTCTCTCTCTCTCTCTTTATATATGTAGTATCGACATGCCTCTGGCAAGGCAGTGATGGAGTGAGTGATGCTGATATTATTTCTTCTTTTGCGGGTCATCCTATGTCGGTGCGCGGTCATTTACGAGAAGAACCATATGAAGACGTTTCGCTCCCTCTTGGACCATTGTCAGGCCGCTTTTGCTCGTGTGATCGCAGTAACTACTAGTCTAAAAATTAAAAAAAAATAAAAAAAAAAAAGTCCTGAGTGCTTTCGCTTGTTCCAGAACACATCTTCAGGGTGAACCTGAAACCCTTCCAGCACTTGTCGGATTAGCCAAAGGGTTCTTCACCCTGATTAATCACACTAACTTTTCATATAATAATAATAATAATAATAATAATAATAATAATAATAATAATAATAATAATAATAATAATAATAAAATAAAATAATAAAAATAATAATAATAATAAATAAAAATAATAAAAATAAAAACAATAAAATAATAATAATCATAATCATAATAATAATAATAATAATAATAATAATAATAATAATAATAATAATAATAATAATAAATAATAATAATAATAATAATAATAATAATAATAATAATAATAATAATAATAAAAATAATAATAATAATAATAATATGATGTGTGCAATGCCCTCGAATATATTAGACGCAAAAACTTACTTTCAAGAGTCTTCGACTGTGGATGTCGCCACAAATAAGTTCCCAGTAACAGCAATCACTGGCAGACACGGAATAAAAACTTCCATCGTCACTTCTCAGGAAGAGTCGCACCAGCGCGCACACACTCCGCTATCCTTTTAAAGTCAGTGACTCGGTGTTACTTCAATGTTTACACAATCTTGAGCCAAGTGAGTGAATGCTTCGGGAGATTTTAATGCAAGAGAGAGTGACGGTAATTATTGTTTGTAAATGTACATTGAACCACCTATGGCTATGTGAATAGTTAATTGACTGGTTCGTAAATTGTGATTCATAAGTTGCTGATTCGGAAATTCTAACTTACCTTAAATATTTGTTAGGGCTCAACTGTAGGGGAATATTTAATGTGGCTGTCGGAGTTTATTTCTCAAAGTTTTTGCTCGATTACTTGAAAACGCCTCTTCAGATAGGCTTTAAACTTTTAGAACATAAGAACATAAGAAAGAAGGAACACTGCAACAGGCCTACTGACCCATGCGGAGCAGGTCCATGTTCCCCCCCCCGGATTAGCCCAATGACCCACCTTCCCCGGATTAGCCCAATGACCCACCCAGTCTGGTCACCTCCACTCAAGAAAGGAGCACGGCACCAGACCCAGCAGCACAAGCTAGTCAGGTCCAACTCACACCCACCCACACCCACTTATGTATTTATCTAACCTATTTTTAAAACTACACAACGTTTTAGCCTGAATAACTGTACTCGGGAGTTTGTTCCACTCATCCACAACTCTATTACTAAACCAGTGCTTTCCTATATCCTTCCTGAATCTGATTTTTTCCAACTTGAAACCATTGCTGCGAGTCCTGTCTTGGCTAGAAATTTTCAGCAGTCTATTTACATCCCCTTTATTTATTCCTGTTTTCCTTTTATACACCTCGATCATATCCCCCCCTAATTCTACGCCTTTCGAGAGAGTGCAGATTCAGGGACCTCAGTCTATCCTCATATGGAAGATTTCTGATACATGGGATCATCCTTGTCATCCTCCTCTGTACGTTTTCCAGAGCATTTATATCCATTCTGTAATACGGTGACCAGAACTGAGCAGCATAGTCTAAATGAGGCCTAACCAAGGATATATTGAGTTGAAGAACAACCTGAGGACTTTTATTATTTATACTTCTAGATATGAAGCCAAGAATTCTGTCAGCTTTATTGCGAACACTAATGCACTGTTGTCTTGGTTATTAAGATCTACATTATTTAGTTTATATGTGGCATGGTTATTTAACTGTCCAACATTCAGAACTTTGCATTTGTCAATATTAAACTGCATCTGCCACTTCTCCGACCATTGCATCAGTCTATTCAAATCATCCTGGAGTGCTCTAGTGTCCTCATTAGAATGAAATGGACGGCCTATTTTGGTGTCATCAACAAATTTGCTTATGTCGCAATTTATTCCCTCATCTATGTCGTTTATATAAATTGTGAACAACGGGCCCAACACTGACCCCTGAGGAGCA
>NC_091354.1:6292834-6320334 GCF_038502225.1 Cherax quadricarinatus
AGAAAGGGGTTTAGTTATAGGTAATACATATTTTAAGAAAAAGAGGATAAATAAGTATACAAGATATGAGTAAAAGGTAGATGGGATACAAGAAGAATAGAAGCATCAGGGAAGAGAGAGGTGAAGGTTTATAAACTAAAAGAGGAGGCAGTTAGGGTAAGATATAAACAGCTATTGGAGGATAGATGGGATAATGAGACCATAGGCAATGGGGTCGAAGAGGAATGGGGTAGGTTTAAAAATGTAGTGTTAAAGTGTTCAGCAGAAGTTTGTGGTTACAGGAAAGTGGGTGCGGGAGGGAAGAGGAGCGATTGGTGGAATGATGATGTAAAGAGAGTAGTAAGGGAGAAAAAGTCAGCATATGAGAAGTTTTTACAAAGTAGAAGTGATGCAAGGAGGGAAGAGTATATGGAGAAAAAGAGAGAGGTTAAGAGAGTGGTGAAAAAATGTAAAAAGAGAGCAAATGAGAGAGTTGGTGAGATGTTATCAACAAATTTTGTTGAAAATAAGAAAAAGTTTAGCAGTGAGATTAACAAGTTAAGGAAGCCTAGAGAACAAATGGATTTGTCAGTTAAAAATAGGAGAGGAGAGTTATTAAATGGAGAGTTAGAGGTATTGGGAAGATGGAGGGAATATTTTGAGGAATTGTTAAATGTTGATGAAGATAGGGAAGCTGTTATTTCGTGTATAGGGCAAGGAGGAATAACATCTTGTGGGAGTGAGGAAAAGCCAGTTGTGAGTGTGGGGGAAGTTCGTGAGGCAGTAGGTAAAATGAAAGGGGGTAAGGCAGCCGGGATTGATGGGATAAAGATAGAAATGTTAAAAGCAGGTGGGGATATAGTTTTGAAGTGGTTGGTGTAATTATTTAATAAATGTAAGGATGAGGGTAAGGTACCTATGGATTGGTAGAGAGCATGCATAGTTCCTTTGTATAAAGGCAAAGGGAACAAAAGAGTGCAAAAATTATAGGGGGATAAGTCTGTTGAGTATACCTGGTAAAGTGTATGGTAGAGTTATTATTGAAAGAATTAAGAGTAAGACGGAGAATAGGATAGCAGATGAACAAGGAGGCTTTAGAAAAGGTAGGGGGTGTGTGGACCAGGTGTTTACAGTGAAACATATAAGTGAACAGTATTTAGATAAGGCTAAAGAGGTCTTTGTGGCATTTATGGATTTGGAAAAGGCGTATGACAGGGTGGATAGGGGGGCAATGTGGCAGATGTTGTAGGTGTATGGTATAGGAGGTAGGTTACTGAAAGCAGTGAAGAGTTTTTACGAGGATAGTGAGGCTCAAGTTAGAGTATGTAGGAAAGAGGGAAATTATTTCCCAGTAAAAGTAGGCCTTAGATAAGGATGTGTGATGTCACCGTGGTTGTTTAATATATTTATAGATGGGGTTGTAAGAGAAGTAAATGCAAGGGTCTTGGCAAGAGGCGTGGAGTTAAAAGATAAAGAATCACACACAAAGTGGGAGTTGTCACAGTTGCTCTTTGCTGATGACACTGTGCTCTTGGGAGATTCTGAAGAGAAGTTGCAGAGATTGGTGGATGAATTCGGTAGCGTATACAAAAGAAGAAAATTAAAAGTGAATACAGGAAAGAGTAAGGTTATGAGGATAACAAAAAGATTAGGTGAAGAAAGATTGGATATCAGATTGGAGGGAGAGAGTATGGAGGAGGTGAATGTATTCAGATATTTGGGAGTGGACGTGTCAGCGGATGGGTCTATGAAAGATGAGGTGAATCATAGAATTGATGAGGGGAAAAGGGTGAGTGGTGCACTTAGGAGTCTGTGGAGACAAAGAACTTTGTCCTTGGAGGCAAAGAGGGGAATGTATGAGAGTATAGTTTTACCAACGCTCTTATATGGGTGTGAAGCATGGGTGGTGAATGTTGCAGTGAGGAGAAGGCTGGAGGCAGTGGAGATGTCATGTCTGAGGGCAATGTGTGGTGTGAATATAATGCAGAGAATTCGTAGTTTGGAAGTTAGGAGGAGGTGCGGGATTACCAAAACTGTTGTCCAGAGGGCTGAGGAAGGGTTGTTGAGGTGGTTCGGACATGTAGAGAGAATGGAGCGAAACAGAATGACTTCAAGAGTGTATCAGTCTGTAGTGGAAGGAAGGCGGGGTAAGGATCGGCCTAGGAAAGGTTGGAGGGAGGGGTTAAAGGAGGTTTTGTGTGCGAGGGGCTTGGACTTCCAGCAGGCATGCGTGAGCGTGTTTGATAGGAGTGAATAGAAACAAATGGTTTTTAATACTTGACGTGCTGTTGGAGTGTGAGCAAAGTAACATTTATGAAGTGGTTCAGGGAAACCGGCAGGCCGGACTTGAGTCCTGGAGATGGGAAGTACACCCCTCTGAAGTAGGGGTGTTAATGTTGCAGTTTAAAAACTGTAGTGTAAAGCACCCTTCTGGCAAGACAGTGATGGAGTGAATGATGGTGAAAGTTTTTCTTTTTCGGGCCACCCTGCCTTGGTGGGAATCGGCCAGTGTGATAATAAAAAAAAAATATATATATTATTCAAGGAATTCGCAAGAGTAGGCGAAATGTATATAAACACTGATCTCTGGCCGAAGGAGACTCAAACCTACGAGCCTTTGAACAAGGTACGCAGTGCTTTACAATTCTCACCACACTGGACCAATACCTTGGCGCCCACGCTTGCGCTAGAAGTTAATCCAAGGCAGCCAGGTTTCAGGGAGAAGGCTTACAGCTTTTCATCTCATCCCCTGCATGCATCAGCATATTATATATATATATATATATATATATATATATATATATATATATATATATATATATATATATATATATATATATATATATATATATATACACACATATTATATATATATATATATATATATATATATATATATATATATATATAAATATATATATATATATATATATATATATATATATATATATATATATATATATATATATATATATATATATATATATATATATATTCACATACTTAAAGTGGTGGGAATATAATGCAGAGAATTCGTAGTTTGGAAATTAGAAGGTGCGGGACTACCAAAACTATTATCCAGAGGCCTGAGGAGATATTGTTGAGGTGGTTGGGGCATGTAGAGAGAATGAAACAAAACAGAATGACTTCGAGAGTGTATAAATCTGCAGTGGAGGGAAGGAGGGGTAGGGGTCGGCCTAGGTAAGGTTGGAGGGAGGAGGTAAAGGAGGTTTTGTATACGAGGAGCTTGGACTTCCAGCAAGCATGCGTGAGCGTGTTAGATAGGAGAGAATGGAGACAAATGTTTGTTAGAACTTGACGTGCTGTTAGAGTGTGAGCAAGGTAACATTTATGAAGGAATTCAAGGAAACCGGCAGGCCGGACTTGAGTCCTGGAGATGGGAAGTACAGTGTCTGCACTCCGAAGGAGGGGTGTTAATGTTGCAGTTTTATAAACTGTAGTGCAAAGCACCCTTCTGGCAAGACAGTGATGGAGTGAATGATGAAAGTTTTTCATTTTCGGGCCACCCTGCCTTGGTGGGAAACAGCCAGTGTGTTAAAATAAGTAAATAAATAAATAAATAAATAAATATATATATATATATATATATATATATATATATATATATATATATATATATATATATATATATATATATATATATATATATATATATGTATATATGTGTGTATATTTATATATATATATATATATATATATATATATATATATATATATATATATATATATATATATATATATATATATATATATATATATATATATATATATATATATAACCTCATTTTCAATTATGAAATATATCTTTCAATTTGTAAAAGGAAATTTTGAAAAAAGGAGTTCGGCCTATTCGGCACGTCAAATAATTATATGTAAAGCATACACACACGCACGCACACGAACACGCACACGAACACACACACACACACACACACACACACACACACACACACACACACACACACACACACACACACACACACACACACACTCAGCATTCACACCTCTTGGTATGTAGACACTGTTGGAAGCCGCTAAGCGGCAATAATCGAACGTATTCGTGTATTATTACTGATCGTTTTGCCAGAAAATACTGACTAATATGACGGGTGGACAATATGAATTCCATTCTTCAAATGAGGCGTTAGGAATCACTCTAAAAGTTGCATCCAATTAAGGAAACCCCAGAAACTATGTATGTGTGGACTGGGCCTGGCAACCCCCAGCTGTGTGTAGCATTAACTTGCTTGGCTAACCCCGTGTTCCACCCGCGCCATTTAAACTTTGTTAATAAGGAAACTTGCTCGACAGGTGACTTGTTGACGGTGCGTCAGTGGCAAGTCCCTGGGTAGTCTCTTTCTGGTACCTCTCTCCACTAGTAACCTCAATGAGAATGGGAGTGCACTTGGATGAAGGCTTTAAATGGAATGGTTTCGAACAGTGATGGTATTGTTAATAGGACTGTTCTGCTACTGCTATTGCTATTACTACCATTATATTACTATTATTATTATTTCTACTATTTCAACTACTACTACTACTACTACTACTACTACTACCACCAACACTACCTTTACTGCAACTACTACCACTTTGGGGTCACAAGCACACATGAGGTTCTCAAACACACATCTTCAGGTTCACAAGGGCTCATCTTCATCTTCAGGTTCACAAGTAAACACCTTCGGGTTCTCATATACACATCGTCGGCTTCTCATACACACATCATCAGGTTCACAAGCACTCATCGTCAGGTTCGACGTGTGGTGCTTTAGAAGCATAATTTAGAACATCATGGCAGCGTAATAGGTACTCTAGCCTCCCCGTGACCAGTGTTGGAATTTTCTTCTTTCTCGTTTCGAAGTCGAGGCGAGGGAGAAGAAAGAAACAGAAGGGGAAGGTGGTAAAAGGAGAGGGAAGGGATGAGAAGTGACGTAAGTAAAAATATAGAAGAAAGAAGAAAACATGGAAAAAGAGGAAGGTAACAGAAGGGAAAGGGGAGAATTGGAGATGAGAAAACAGAAACGGGAAAGGATGTAAGAGGTAGGTAAAATAAGAAAAATGGGATAGGATTGATGGCAGGGAGGTAGAAGATGGAGGAGGAGGAGGAGGAGGAGGAGGAGGAGGAGGAGGAGGAGGAGGAGGAGGAGGAGGAGGAGGAGGAGGAGGAGGAGGAGGAGGAGGAGGAAAGAATAGAAGACAAGTGAAGTAAGAAAAGAGAGATAGCACATGATGAAAGGGGTGGGAAGTAAGAAAAGAGTGAAGGATGTGGAGGAGAATTGGAAAATGATAGAAGAGAGAGGGGAGGGAATGTTAGGGGAGAATGCCAAAATAAGAGAGTGCTGAGCAGGTGGATGGAGAGGCAGAGGGAGGAAAAGAGACGAGAGGGAAATTAGTAAAGGGAGGAAGGGAATAGAGTAGGAGACATGAGAATTGCTTTTAGCTCTGCGAGAGGTCGTGATAAACGAATTAACGTTATCTTTCAATGTAACTTTCTGAAGATTGTTTCCCTCGGCAGACGAAGACCCTGAACACTCCTGGTTGAATCTGTTTGAATCCCTGTTTTTGTTTTAGCTTTTAGATCCTTAAATGACCAATATTGTGCTCAAGTGTGAGCCTAATAAGCGAATACTTGATCGAAACGTTTCGCTTGCATTTAAGTGCTGTTATCGCCTCATTTGTCGGAAGTTTGTGTCTCAAGCTCTTCGCCAAGCGGAGCAGCTAACAGTCATGGCAACACGTCATGTGTAACAGGCATATTCCATGGCATGATGTCACATGCAACCATCACAAGTCGTATGTTACTGCATACGACATGTCATACGTGACTCGCAGAGGTTATAGCAATATGTCATGTACTGTAAATATTCTCTAAATATATAATCTTCTTATGGCAACTATGAAATCCAGTAACAGTGCATCCTGAAAAATGTTGGTGATGAATAAATGAAGTCATTCTTTCAACGACAATGTCTCCATATTCCTGTTGCTCCCTCCACATTCCTTCCCCACCCGAGACAGTCACCGTATCAGGGTGAACTTTTATCATGGGGAGCTCTTGTCATGGAGAGCCCTAAATGCTCGTTTGATCCAGTGGGCTGTTGGTGCATGCTCCTGAGCATTTTGTTGGGGGTCGCCCTTATGGCCGACCTTAGTGTTTTGGCAGTGAGAGGAGAGGAGAGGAGATTGTATAATGTAACTAATCTCTCTCACCGCATGGTTTTTGCCAAGTTGAGAATCTTCCCCAGTTCAATCTTCTTGTTCATCAATAGGCGGTGAGCTACAGCTATTGGGCCTGATTGACTATAATATTTAAGCATCTGTTGAAGAGGACTTCAGTTGGGGGTCGAAATACAGCCAATCTCTTGTATGTGTAATATTGAATTTGTGGAATTTCAACAATGATAAGTGTTCATTACACTCCAAAAATCACGTAACAATGATTTGTGTAGTCCTCTCTCTCTCTCTCTCTCTCTCTCTCTCTCTCTCTCTCTCTCTCTCTCTCTCTCTCTCTCTCTCTCTCTCTCTCTCTCTCTCTCTCTCTCTCTCTCTCTTTCTTTCTCCCTTTCGTAAAGTACTCGTCTTCACGAGATGTGAACTGTGCTAAAGTTCCTTATTCTTCCTATGCTACACTACATCGGTGCCAGGAGTGGCGTTCTCGAGAGCCCTAATGCGTTATTTAAAAGAAAATATTTTGAAGAAAGAAAGGTGGATTATGAAGAAGAGGTGGAAGAGAGGGACGAAGAGGTGGGAAGGAGGAGAAGGGCCACAGCATGAAGCCGAAATAAACAGCACTCCTCGTAACATAAGTAAAATTTTCTCCGTGGAAACTGATTTGAACCACTGACAAGTGTTTTCAAAAGTTTATATGTATATATTGTATGTTTTATGTTACACACAAACACACACATACACACACACACGCACACACACACACACACACACACACACACACACACACACACACACACACACACACACACACACACACACACACACACACACACACACACACATATATATATATATATATATATATATATATATATATATATATATATATATATATATATATATATATAAATATATCGTCGTGCCTCTGTCGCTAATCCCCTACCACTCTGGCTATCACCGTGTCTGTTTGGCTAACTCCCTGTCTCTCTCTCGCTATCTCAGAGCCTCTCTGGTTATCATCCTTCTCTTCCTAATGCATTACTTCCTCCTATCATCTATTTTCTCACTTTCTTTAACCCTCCTTATCCTTTTATAAGAACAGTAATTAGGAGCATAATTGTAAATAAATACCTATTAAGTGAAAATTAAATAATAAAATTTATATATACTAAGAATACATAGTTTACTGTGCTAATGAGAGTTAATTTGCTTCTTGCAGACATATGATATTCTTCCTAACCTGTGTTTAATCCGCCACTAGCAACACCGTCATTAAAATATTAATATATTCTTTCATTACTGAGGAGAGAGATCTTCAGGTCATGAACGTTTCTCCTTATTCACAAAACCAATAATAATAATATATAAGAACATAAGAACATAAGAACGAAGGAACACTGCAGAAGGCCTACTGGCCCATGCGAGGCAGGTCCAAGTCTCCTACCGGCTTAAGCCAATGCACCCAACCTAGTCAGGTCAGGTCACATTGACTTAAGGGAGGAACACGGCAACCGACCTGGTAGCACAAGCTATCAGGTCTAACTCACACCCACCCACATCCACTCATGTATTTATCCAACCTATTTTTAAAGCTACACAACGTTCTGGCCTCTATAACGGTACTTGGGAGTTTGTTCCACTCATCCACAACTCTATTACCAAACCAGTACTTTCCTATATCCTTCCTGAATCTGAATTTTTCCAACTTAAAACCATTGCTGCGAGTCCTGTCTAGGCTAGATATTTTCAGCACACTATTTACATCCCCTTTATTTATTCCTGTCTTCCACTTATACACCTCAATCATATCCCCCCTAATTCTACGTCTTTCTAGAGAGTGCAGATTCAGGGCCCTTAGTCTATCCTCATAGGGAAGGTTTCTGATACATGGGATCAACTTTGTCATCCTCCTTTGTACATTTTCCAGAGAATTTATATCCATTCTGTAATACGGTGACCAAAACTGTGCAGCATAATCTAAATGAGGCCTAACCAAGGATGTATAGAGTTGAAGAACAACCTGAGGACTCCTATTATTTATGCTTCTTGATATGAAGCCAAGGATTCTATTAGCTTTATTGCGAACACTTATGCACTGTTGTCTTGGTTTCAGATTACTGCTAACCAGAACTCCTAAATCTTTTTCGCAATCCGTAATATTAAGATCTACATTATTTAGTTTATATGTGGCATGGTTATTGTCCTGTCCAACATTTAGAACTTTGCATTTGTCTATATTAAACTGCATCTGCCACTTCTCCGACCACTGCATCAGTCTATTCAAATCTTCCTGGAGTGCTCGAATGTCCTCGTCAGAATGAATTCGACGGCCTATTTTGGTGTCATCGGCAAACTTGCCGATGTCGCTCTTTATGCCCTCATCTATGTCGTTTATGTAGATTGTGAACAGCAGGGGGCCCAACACTGACCCCTGTGGAACACCGCTCGTGACACTTCCCCACTCTGATTTCTCCCCATTTATGCAAACTCTCTGCTGCCTATTTGTCAACCATGCCTCTATCCAGGAAAAAATTTCTCCTCCTATTCCATGTGCTTTAATTTTCCTCAATAGTCTCTGATGTGGGACCCTGTCAAAAGCCTTACTGAAGTCCATATACACAATATCATATTCATTACCATGATCTACCTCCTCAAATACCTTAGTGAAAAAAGTTAATAAATTCGTAAGGCAGGAACGCCCCTTTGTAAAACCATGCTGAGATTCGTTGATTAATTTATGCTTTTCAAGGTGGCTACGAACTGCCTCGGCAATTATTGATTCCATAAATTTTCCCACTATGGAGGTTAGGCTTATTGGTCTATAGTTCGAAGCTAAGGACCTGTCACCTGTTTTGAAAATAGGTATCACATTTGCCATTTTCCACTTATCTGGCACCATGCCAGTTTGTAGTGATATGTTGAAAAGATTAGCCAAAGGTGTGCTAAGCTCCTCTTTACATTCCTTTAGAACCCTTGCATACAGTTCATCAGGGCCTGGGGATTTGTTAGGTTTTAATTTATCTATTTGCCTAAGGACCATGTCACTTGTGACCCTAATAGTGCACAGTTTATTATCGTCCTGTTCTACATAATTTATCATTACTGGAATATCGCTGGTATCCTCCTGTGTAAAAACTGAGAGGAAGTATGTGTTAAAAATTCTACACATTTCCTTATCACTGTCAGTGAGCTGACCCGAGGAACTTTTGAGTGGGCCTATCTTGTCCCTGATCTTACTTCTGTATACCTGAAAGAATCCTTTTGGGTTAGTCTTCGATTCTCTTGCAACTTTAACCTCATAATCTCTTTTTGCTTTTCTAATTCCCTTTTTTATTTCTCTCTTTAACTGAATATATCGATTTCTCAATTGCCCCTCACCTCTTTTGATTTGCCTATATATGCCTCTCTTTTGACCAATCAGATATTTTAATCTATTGTTCATCCATTTAGGATCATTTTTGTTTGATCTGATTTCCCTATTTGGAACATAATTTGACTGAGCAGCTAGAACTATGCCCTGGAAAGCATCATATCGGCAACCATCACCACCTACCTGACCCTTAGTCAGGTCATTCCAGTTCAGCCCACCTAAGTAATTTTTCAGTCCTATGAAATCAGCCAAGCGAAAGTCAGGGACGGAGACTTGATTGCCATTATTAGGGGAATTCCATGATATATTAAAACTGAGTGATTTGTGATCACTTTCCCCAAGCTCATCATTAACCTCAAGATTATTAATTAGTGTTTCCCTACTGGCAAGAACCAAGTCAAGGAGGTTATTTCCCCTAGTTGGCTCTGTCACAAACTGTTTTAAAAAACAATCCTGGATCGTATCAAGAAAGTCACCTGACTCTAAATTTCCTGTCAAATTGCTCCAGTCAATCTGTCTATAGTTGAAATCTCCCATTAGCACAACATTTTCGTATGTAGATGCCTTACGAATTTCGTCCCATAGAAGTTTACTGCACTCCCTATCAAGATTTGGGGCCCTGTAAATCACACCCAAAATTAGTTTTTCTCGGCCCTCGAGAAGCTGTAACCAAACAGATTCAGTGGCTGACGCTTCTAATTTAATATCTTGTCTAACACAACAATTTAAATTGTCTCTGACATACATCGCTACTCCACCACCTTTCCTGTTGACCCTGTCAGTGTGGAATAATTTATAGCCTTGTATGTGACATTCAGAGGGCATCTCTCTATCTTTCAGATTGAGCCAGGTCTCTGTTATAGCAATAATATCTATGTTTCCTGCACTTGCAATTAATCTTAGCTCATCTATCTTATTTCTTACACTCCTGCTATTAGTATAGTAAACCTTAAGGGAGCTAGTCCCTTGCTGCCCTCTGCTGTCCCCCTTTGTTTGCTGACCTGATCTATTGTCTTTATTTATAATTTCATGCTGAATGCCTTTTATACATTTACTGTTTCCAACCCAAGTGTTGCAACCTGCTTGTTTCCCACACACACCCATACCTCTATCTTCCATCAGTTTAAAATCATAGGCATTTCACCAATGGCCTTCTCAATCGAGTCTGCAAGTGCTACCACCCCAGCCCCAGAGAGATGTACCCCATCCCTTGCATACATATCATGTTTGCCATAAAAATTGTTCCAGTTGTCAATGAATGGGATTGCAAGTTCCTTGCAGTATCTGTCTAGCCAGCAATTTACACCAATTGCCCTAGACAACCATTCATTTCCTACTCCCCTTCTAGGCAAGATGCTACATATGATTGGGATCCCTCCCTTAGACTTAATGAAATCTATAGCTGACCTGTACTTATCTAGCAGCTCTTCTCTCCTACCCTTCCCAATATCATTTCCCCCAGCACTGAGACAGATAATGGGCTTGCTCCCATTACCTGACATGATATTATCCAGCCTGTTGACAATGTCCCCAACACCAGCTCCAGGGAAGCACACTCTATCTCTCATCTTCTTATTCCTATTACAAAAAGCACGGTCAATGTATCTTACCTGAGAGTCACCAACCACAAGAATGCGCTTACCTCCATTAGCAGGGGCAGTAGTACCCTTACCTTCACTGGCCACTGAAGTACATTCATCCTGAAGAACAGAGAAGCGATTTCCTACCTTCAGATCTTCACTCTTAACTTTCCTTACTCTGATGCGCCTTCCATTACTGTGAACTACTCGCCACTTGTAGCAGGTGCTGGGCTGCACCTCACTGCTGGTAGCCGTTGCTGCCTCCCCAACTACAGCCTCCTCACAGCGAGAGACAGACTGCACCTCGCTGCTAGAAGCCTCATTCCCCACAACTCCAGCCACCTCACACTCTCTCCCAGACCCATTGAGGTGGACCTTCAGCCTCCTAATCTCCTCCTGGAGAAGCAAGACCTCCTCCTTCAACTCTCCAACCTCAATTTTTAAAACACTGCAGAAGCAAGCCATGCTTTTAACCGTCCACACTAATCCCCAAAGCAGCTCAGGGTCTGTGACCTCACGTGACGACTGACCACTGAGTACTGACGACTGACCACTATAAATGGGATTAAATCTGGAGTATCTGAGAGAGTTAGAGCAAAGGAAGGGGTAGCAGAAATGTTGAAGGATCAGTTATGAAAGGAGAAAAGAGAAAATAAATGTGTAAATTCAAGAATTATGTGGATTAAAGTAAAGGTTGGATGCGAGAAGTGGGTCATAATAAGCGTGTATGCACCTGGAGAAGACAGGAATGTAGAGGAGAGAGAGAGATTTTGGGAGATGTTAAGTGAATGTAAAGGAGCCTTTGAAACAAGTGAGAGAGTAATTGTGGTAGGGGACCTGAATGCTAAAGTAGGAGATACTTTAGAGAGGGTGTGGTAGGTAAGTTTGGGGTGCCAGGTGAAAATGATAATGGGAGCCCTTTGATTGAACTTTGTATAGAAAGAGGTTTAGTTATAGGTAATACATATTTTAGGAAAAAGAGGATAAATAAGTATAGGGCGAAATGACAGTAGTTTGTTGGATTATGTATTGGTAGATAAAAGACTGTTGAGTAGACTTCAGGATGTACATGTTTATAGAGGGGCCACAGATATATCAGACCACTTTTTAGTTGTAGCTACACTGAGAGTAAAAGGTAGATGGGATACAAGGAGAATAGAAGCATCAGGGAAGAGAGAGGTGAAGGTTTATAAACTAAAAGAGGAGGCAGTTAGGGTAAGATATAAACAGCTATTGGAGGATAGATAGGCTAATGAGAGCATAGGCAATGGGGTCGAAGAGGTATGGGGTAGGTTTAAAAATGTAGTGTTGGAGTGTTCAGCAGAAGTTTGTGGTTACAGGAAGGTGGGTGCGGGAGAGAAGAGGAGCGATTGGTGGAATGATGATGTAAAGAGAGCAGTAAGGGAGAAAAAGTTAGCAAATGAGAAGTTTTTGCAAAGTAGAAGTGATGCAAGGAGGGAAGAGTATATGGAGAAAAAGAGAGAGGTTAAGAGAGTTGTGAAGCAATGTAAAAAGAGAGCAAATGAGAGAGTGGGTGAGATGTTATCAACAAATTTTGTTGAAAATAAGAAAAAGTTTTGGAGTGAGATTAACAAGTTAAGGAAGCCTAGAGAACAAATGGATTTGTCAGTTAAAAATAGAAGAGGAGAGTTATTAAATGGAGAGTTAGAGGTATTGGGAAGATAGAGGGAATATTTTGAGGAATTGTTAAATGTTGATGAAGATAGGGAAGCTGTGATTTCGTGTATAGGGCAAGGAGGATTAACATCTTGTAGGAGTGAGGAAGAGCCAGTTGTGAGTGTGGGGGAAGTTCGTGAGGCAGTAGGTAAAACAAAAGGGGGTAAGGCAGCAGGGATTGATGGGATAAAGATAGAAATGTTAAAAGCAGGTGGGGATATAGTTTTGGAGTGGTTGGTGCAATTATTTAATAAATGTATGGAAGAGGGTAAGGTACCTAGGGATTGGCAGAGACCATGCATAGTTCCTTTGTATAAAGGCAAAGGGGACAAAAGAGAGTGCAAAAATTATAGGGGGATAAGTTTGTTGAATGTACCTGGTAAAGTGTATGGTAGAGTTATTATTGAAAGAATTAGGAGTAAGACGGAGAATAGGATAGCAGATGAACAAGGAGGCTTTAGGAAAGGTAGGGGGTGTGTGGACCAGGTGTTTACAGTGAAACACATAAGTGAACAGTATTTAGATAAGGCTAAAGAGGTCTTTGTGGCATTTATGGATTTGGAAAAGGCATATGACAGGGTGGATAAGGGAACAATGTGGCAGATGTTGCAGGTGTATGGTGTAGGAGGTAGGTTACTGAAAGCAGTGAAGAGTTTTTACGAGGATAGTGAGGCTCAAGTTAGAGTATGTAGGAAAGAGGGAAATTATTTCCCAGTAAAAGTAGGCCTTAGACAAGGATGTGTGATGTCACCGTGGTTGTTTAATATTTTTATAGATGGGGTTGTAAGGGAAGTAAATGCGAGGGTCTTGCCAAGAGGCGTGGAGTTAAAAGATAAAGAATCACACATAAAGTGGGAGTTGTCACAGTTGCTCTTTGCTGATGACACTGTGCTCTTTGGAGATTCTGAAGAGAAGTTGCAGAGATTGGTGGATGAATTTGGTAGGGTATACAAAAGAAGAAAATTTAAAGTGAATACAGGAAAGAGTAAGGTTATGAGGATAACGAAATGATTAGGTGATGAAAGATTGGATATCAGATTGGAGGGAGAAAGTATGGAGGAGGTGAATGTATTCAGATATTTGGGAGTGGACGTGTCTGCGGATGGATCTATGAAAGATGAGGTGAATCATAGAATTGATGAGGGGAAAAGGGTGAGTGGTGCACTTAGGAGTCTGTGGAGACAAAGAACTTTGTCCTTGGAGGCAAAGAGGGGAATGTATGAGAGTATAGTTTTACCAACACTCTTATATGGGTGTGAAGCATGGGTGATGAAAGTTGCTGAGAGGAGAAGGCTGGAGGCAGTGGAGATGTCATGTCTGAGGGCAATGTGTGGTGTGAATATAATGCAGAGAATTCGTAGTTTGGAAGTTAGGAGGAGGTGCGGGATTACCAAAGGGCTGAGGAAGGGTTGTTGAGGTGGTTCGGACATGCAGAGAGAATGGAGCGAAACAGAATGACTTCAAGAGTGTATCAGTCTGTAGTGGAAGGAAGGCGGGGTAGGGGTCGGCCTAGGAAAGGTTGGAGGGAGGGGGTAAAGGAGGTTTTGTGTGCGAGGGGCTTGGACTTCCAGCAGGCATGCGTGAGAATGTTTGATAGGAGTGAATGGAGACAAATGGTTTTTAATACTTGACGTGCTGTTGGAGTGTGAGCAAAGTATCATTTATGAAGGGGTTCAGGGAAACCGGCAGGCCGGACTTGAGTCCTGGAGATGGGAAGTACAGTGCCTGCACTCTGAAGGAGGGGTGTTAATGTTGCAGTTTAAAAACTGTAGTGTAAAGCACCCTTCTGGCAAGACAGGGATGGAGTGAATGATGGTGAAAGTTTTTCTTTTTTGGGCCACCCTGCCTTGGTGGGAACCGGCCAGTGTGATAATATATATATATATATATATATATATATATATATATATATATATATATATATATATATATATATATATAAATATATATATATACATATATGTATATATATATATATATATATATATATATATATATATATATATATATATATATATATATATATAATGTGTGTGTGTGTGTGTGTGTGTGTGTGTGTGTGTGTGTGTGTGTGTGTGTGTGTGTGTGTGTGTGTGTGTGTGTGTGTGTGTGTATGTGTGTGTATGTGTGTGCGTATGTGTGTGTGTATGTGTGTGTGTATGTGTGTGTGCGTGTGTGTGTGTGTGTGTGTGTGTGTGTGTGTGTGTGTGTGTGTGTGTGTGTATGTGTATATTGGTCGTGAAATAATATTACATGAAGGTCTTCCAGCTAGCAACACTTTCATAGCCTTCACAGCGTCATAATGCAGCTTTTTGTATTTCATTATGACGTTTCGGCACGGTTTCCGTGATCACAAGTGTAATAACTGCTTGTTATTGTAGCCGGGATGGCAGTGGGCTCCCCCTTCCCCAAACACACACACACACACACACACACACACACACACACACACACACACACACACACACACACACACACACACACACACACACACACACAAGCAACTGCGTGAGTGCAAATAAACAGTAAAGTGTCAGCAACGGGAGGCGTAAATCAAGATATTGTGGCCAGTTTCTCAGGCTGATGGAAGACTTATTCCAGGGACGACATCCGCGTCTTACAAGGGGAAGATTCGAAGGGGCGTGAAGGTAGTGAACTCGAGAACTTTCAGTGTCATTCCCAACCTGTTAGGTCTCAGGGAAATGCCCAAAGCCATGAGATGTCGTGATGAAAGATCCCTGAGAAAGATGTGCAAGACGAGGAATTAATAACTGTAAGAAATGTGATCACCTGTATCCATTGAATAAAAATAGGATAAAAGATGAGTTCTTTATTTTTACGTTTCACCCAATATCAGGTGAAGCTTAGTTGAAAATATGTGAAATTATTGACAAATAACCCGCTTTTTGTCGACGTTTCGGTCCTCAGTATGAGTTATTTGTGTATTGCTCCAACCACAGTATTTTTTCTTATTTCTTTAGAAAGAGCTATCACCTAGAGTTGGTTAAAACATTCTACAAATAAAGGACTAATCTGTACATTTTTCTGCGATGATTCACAATTCAACATACCAAGTGGATGGTTGGAAGAAAAAAGAATAATAGGCAGGACCGTGAGATGAAATCCAGCATCTCAAGCAAAAACCTGAGATGCTGGAGAGAGAAAGCAAACTGAACAGGAGATAAAAGATCTTAGTTAAAGATAGCGAATCTTTACCAAAGAGAAATAAACCGAAGATAGGAGAGGTAAAGTTTCACTCCGACTAGGACCATTAACAAGATACACCAGTATCATAAGGTAAATAGAGAAATGATAGATTCAAAAACCTTAACATCAACATGACGTAGGAGGAATTGCTGGAGATGAAAGAACTGAACTTAACAAAATTTATTATCATGAAAACATATTTTAGTGGTTCCTGAGATGAAGAGAAACCACCTTATAAACTGGACCAAATTTTTCCTAGAGATGGGGAAGCTTTTGAACACCTGGAAAACAAAAACCTTATACCTATACGGAAGTTGGGAGGTAGGGATGAGGCAATGAATTAATTAACGCCCCTCCTACACTAGGGTCTGGAAACCACACACACACTATGTGTATATATGTGTGTGTATATGTATATATATATATATATATATATATATATATATATATATATATATATATATATATATATATATATATATATATATATATATATATATATATATATATATATATATATATATATATATATATATATATATATATATATATATATATATGCACACACACATAGGAACCCGACTCATCGATCGGATCACTTGTACCCGCTCTGGTAGTCTCCCGTAACTTCACTGCGTGTGGTGTACTACGGGTTCGGGGTTTCTCCTGTAAGTAGTGTGGTGCCATAATGTGAATGGAACACACTATGGAGTCAAACTCATGTACTTACCCTCCACCTGAGAAAGGAGTTAAACTCGTGTGCTTAAACCCAGACAGCCGAAGCTGCTGACATCTGACGTTATCCGTTTGTCTCAAAACTGAGCACACCTGCAACTTTTTTTCTTTCTTTGAAGGGAGGGTTATCGGTTATTTCATTCTGCAGCAGTTTAACTGCTAACCCACGAGAAATATTTAGAATGCTTTCAGAGGTAAGATCTAAACCCGTTAAGGCCCTACAATACCTTGAAAATAAGTAGTATTTCTGTTGAATGCAGGGAAGGGTGAGGTTATTAGCTCTATTTTTTCTAGGCACTACCATGAATGGTGGTGGGGCCAGGAGCTAGGCCCCTTGCAGGCACAAGCGTCGTGAACGCGCACCCGGAAAAATGCGCTTTTCCAGCAATGCTTTAAATAAAAAAAAATCGTTATCCCGTGGAATTTCTCATTCCGCTGGAAAAATAAAAAGTTATTGTAGTTTTTCTGTTTGTTCCACAGTCACGTGATGACAGATCCGAGACTGTTGGCGAAAAAATCTGGTGGTTTTTTATTTACGCTGTCGCCAATTTTAACGTTCTGCTCTAATATCGTGTTCGCTATTTTGTCACAGCTAGTATTATTATTATGAGTAGTACTAGTAGTGGTTGGGGTAATAATAGTAGTAGTAATAGTGGTGGTGGTAGTAGTGGTGGTGGTACTAGTGGTAGTAGTAGTGGTGGTACTAGTGGTATTAGTAGTGGTGGTACTAGTGGTATTAGTAGTGGTGGTACTAGTGGTAGTAGTAGTGTTGGTACTAGTGGTAGTAGTAGTGGTGGTACTAGTGGTATTAGTAGTGGTGGTACTAGTGGTATTAGTAGTGGTGGTACTAGTGGTAGTAGTAGTGGTGGTACTAGTGGTAGTAGTAGTGGTGGTACTAGTGGTATTAGTAGTGGTGGTACTAGTGGTATTAGTAGTGGTGGTACTAGTGGTAGTAGTAGTGGTGGTACTAGTGGTAGTAGTAGTGGTGGTACTAGTGGTAGTAGTAGTGGTGGTACTAGTGGTAGTAGTAGTGGTACTAGTGGTAGTAGTAGTGGTGGTACAAGTGGTAGTAGTAGTGGTGGTACTAGTGGTAATAGTAGCAGTAGTAGTAGTGGTAGTAAAAGCAGTAGTGGTGGTAGTAGTAGTAATAGTGGTGGTACTAGTGGTAGTAGTAGCAATAGTAGCAGTGGTGGTGGTGGTAGTAGTAGTAGTAGTAGTAGTAGCAGTAGTAGCAGTAGTGATGGTGGTGGTGGTGGTAGTAGTAGTAGTAGTAGTGGTGGTGGTGGTGGCGGTAGTAGTAGTAGTAGTAGTAGTGGTGGTGGTAGTAGTAGTAGTAGTGGTGGTGGTGGTAGTACTAGTAGTGATGGTGGTGGTGGTAGTAGTAGTAGTAGTAGTAGTAGTAGTAGTAGTAGTAGTAGTAGTAGTAGTAGTAGTAGTAGTGGTGGTTGTGGTGGTGGTGGTGGTGGTGGTAGTCGTAGTAGTGGTGGTGGTGGTAGTAGTAGTAGTAGTGGTGGTGGTGTTAGTAGTAGTAGCGGTGGTGGCAGTAGTAGTAGTGGTGGTGGCAGTAGTAGTAGTGGTAAGTTAGTGGTAGTAGTTGTAAGTTAGTAGTAGTAATGTTTGTGGTGTTAGTAGTACTAGTACAAATGTAATGTGTGTGTGTGTGTGTGTGTGTGTACTCACCTATTTGTACTCACCTATTTGTGGTTGCAGGGGTCGAGTCATAGCTCCTGGTTATGTGTGTGTGTGTGTGTGTGTGTGTGTGTGTGTGTGTGTGTGTGTGTGTGTGTGTGTGTGTGTGTGTGTACGTGCGTGATTCATGATGATGAGCTCAGTCTCATGGGATCTACTTTTAACTTCCTGCATAGTTTCAACACTTGTTCTAGTATTCGCTTATTCATTCTACTTTCTCCTAGCCCCTAACATATCAACATGCATTCTAACATTTCTGAGGCTCAATTGAGAAAGCTATTTTAACACCTATAAAGTACTGGGTTCAACTGACTACTTTAGAAATCTTGTTATTAAGAGGTATACATACATGTCACCATGGTTGTTTAATATATGTATAGATGGGGTTGTTAAAAGAAGTAAATGCTTGGGTGTTCGGGAGAGGGGTGGGATTAAATTATGGGGAATCAAATACAAAATGGGAATTGACAGTTGCTTTTTGCTGATGATACTGTGCTTATGGGAGATTCTAAAGAAAAATTGCAAAGGATGAGTTTGGGAGTGTGTGTAAAGGTAGAAAGTTGAAAGTGAACATAGAAAAGAGTAAGGTGATGAGGGTATCAAATGATTTAGATAAATAAAAATTAAATATCAAATTGGGGAGGAGGAGTATGGAAGAGGTGAATGTTTTCAGATACTTGGGAGTTGACGTGTCAGCGGATGGATTTATGAAGGATGAGGTTAATCATAGAACTGATGAGGAAAAAAAGATGAGTGGTGCGTTGAGGTATATGTGGAGACAAAAAACGTTATCTATGGAGGCAAAGAAGGGAATGTATGAAAGTATAGTAGTACTAACACTCTTATATGGGTGTGAAGCTTGGGTTGTGAATGCAGCAGCGAGGAGACGGTTGGAGGCAGTGGAGACGTCCTGTCTAAGGGCAATGTGTGGTGTAAATATTATGCAGAAAATTCGGAGTGTGGAAATTAGGAGAAGGTGTAGAGTTAATAAAAGTATTAGTCAGAGGGCTGAAGAGGGGTTGTTGAGGTGGTTTGGTCATTTAGAGAGAATGAATCAAAGTAGAATGACATGGAGAGCGTATAAATCTGTAGGGAAAGGAAGGAGGGGTAGGGGTCGTCCTCGAAAAGGTTGGAAGGAAGGGGTAAGGGAGGTTTTGTGGGCGAGGGGCTTGGACTTCCAGGAGGCGTACTTGAGAGTGTTCGATAGGAGTCAATGGACGAATGGTATTTGGGACCTGACGATCTGTTGGAGTGTGAGCAGGGTAATATTTAGTGAAGGGATTCAGGGAAACCGGTTATTTTTATATAACCGGACTTGAGTCCTGGAAATGGGAAGTACAATGCCTACACTCTAAAGGAGGGGTTCGGGATATTAGCAGTTTGGATTGATATGTTGTGTATGTTTATACGTATATGCTTCTAAACTGTTGTGTTCTGAGCACCTCTGCAAAAACAGTGATTATGTGTGAGTGAGGTGAAAGTGTTGAATGATGATGAAAGTATTTTCTTTTTGGGGATTTTCTTTCTTTTTGGGTCACCCTGCCTCGGTGGGAGACTGCCGACTTGTTAAAAAAAAATACATTAAAGTACTTATATTATTCACTTTAGTTAAAACTAACATCTAAAATGAAAACCAGTATACTAATAAATATACAATAAAACCCTAAATATTCTCAAATGAGGTAAAAATATAATGGATCGATTAACAATTTTTTAAATGGTTGTCATGGTTTGGAAGTTGAATTTTTCTTAATGTTTTCTCGCCCTGGACTCTCCTACATAGTAGTCGATTCCTGTTATGTGGGCTCCACACTGGCGCTGCATGCTCGAGGACTGCTATTACATGTGTGAGAAAAATGATTTGTAGGAGTAGTTACATGTGTGTGTTGTGTGTTTATGGGTGCACGTGTGAGTGTGCACCCATAAAGGTATGAATATACGCATGCGTGTTCTCAGTTGTGCTTACGCAAATGAAGCTTCACCTCCTGGGTTGGTGTTTGCGTGTTTGCACCTGCGTGTGATTAGAAGAACGATGCTTGGATTATTGATGTTTTGTTCATGAGGAAGCGTTAAACCAATAAGGGCCTTACAGCATCTGGAGAATGGGAGGCAATCATGTTGGCTCTAAGCAAGGTAAGCGTAGCTCTAATTCACTGGATCAAGACCCCTTCACTAGCATCAAATTCACCCCCCCACTCCCTTGAGAAGACAAAAATCAAGACCTAGAGTCTACCCACCTGGTTTCAGTTTCGTGATCACCACCCCCGCGACCCGGTTTCAGACCAGGCCTCCCTGCTGCTGACCTGATCGACCAGGTTGTTGGTACCACCCTTATTTGTTAAGCAAATGTTTGTTGAATTTGCTCATAATTTCAGCAGTTTTACAGTCTTTAAGACTGAAGTCAGTTTTCCTAACAAGCGATTTATATAAGAGGTATCAAATATACATCAGAATTTGTTAAGTGTTGGCAAAATTATTTTGGTGTAGATAAAAGTTCATATATTTCAGAAAATATTTAAATTAACAAGCCGCATTCGACTCAAAAAATATAACTGATACATGTGATGGAGTGATTGATTGAGTTTCTCTAGAGGAGAAGAAGAGCTTGTGACACTGTCGTTACACATCATGGAAGGTACCTTAATGCTAGTGACGAGCCTCTTAATTAATGGGAGCTAATTTCCTTTTCCTTAGACCATATCTCCCATACCCTTTGTGTTTTATCGCTTGATTATGAATGCAATATAATAATAATAATAATAATAATAATAATAATAATAATAATAATAATAATAATAATAATAATAATAATAATAATAATAATAATTCATACCTACGACCTCTGTATATTCATAATAAATAAATCGAAAGAAAATTTCAACCTAATTTTGGCTAAATTCTCCCGAGACTCGCCGTCACATTATTCCACACGGAGATGGAAATCGTAAAATGCCGGGGTGTTATACGACCCACAATGTGTATACATTTTCGGCTCAGCCAAACAGCCCAGGCGCTGCTGGATATTTTGTTGCCAATTAGAGCAGCAGGTTTCAGCTAAATTGGTGCAATCACCGCGTCCCCTGGAGAGCGTGGAATATAGAAGCAAAATATGGGGGACGGGGAGAACTGGACGTGTGCTCACAGTCATGAAAGAGAGTAAGTGAAACAGGGAGGCAGAGTGATGACTGGAGAGCGACTGTTGTGGGAGAAACAGGGGAAAACAATGTTTAATGGAGGTCTTCTGTTCTGGAAGAACAGAGGAAGGGGAGAGGAGGGGAGATATGACTGGAGGTCTTCTACTGACAGAAAAAGAGCAGTCATGATAGGAAACCTCTTGATGTGGGAGAAACAGTTCAGGAAAATAAAGCTTCTTCCATCCCTCTCTTTCCTGTCTGTTGCTCTGTCATGGTTACATGACAGAGCAACAGACAGGAGAGGGATGGAAGAACCTCTTTTCCTGAACTGTTCCATTTATTGAACCATGTTTATACTCTGTAAGAAATTTTAAACTAACTGCTCAAGTCTACTTTTTTTTTTATTATTTTTCAACTTGACTGGGGCACAGGTCTGGAGCTCAGACTTCCTTCTCATCATCATTATTGAGTATCGGCATTATTCTTATCATAAAGTCGTCTGGCAATTGCTGCATCATTAATGACTTGCTACAGATCAGTGTGCTGGCCTTGCGCAGCATTTTAGCCCTGTTGAAATTGGTCGTGATGTTACATCGATTACTGATGTCTTTGATGTATTCAGATCTATCACGAGTGTCTACTTCCTAAACACTCGTGTCAGAAATCAATAAACTTGCTTTGTTTGTCTTCCTTTCTAATCTAGTCCTGGCTATTTCGCATTTGTAAACTAACTTGGAATCTTCTGTTGAGCTCAGCGAATATTTTCCTGTCATTTCCCTTGAGTGTTCCTCCATTTTTCAGTGTTATCACCTCATTTGTTATTGCAGTTTTTTTTCTGATGTGGCTGTAAATTAGCTTAGGTTCTGTCTGTTCGCTGGATGGAATGTAAAATTTAAACTGTTTTCCTTCTTCCCTCCTCACCTTTAGACTTTTATTCATGACTTTTCTACTAGCTCTCCTGTACTCTGGCGTTGAGTTCCTTTTTGTATGGTTTCCAACCTCGTCTTTCACCTGGTTATTTTTTTTTCTTAAAACAGATAAACGATTCTTGGGCTTCCCAGCGTCTTTTATCTACTGCTTTGCTCCAAATATCGCTTCTTTGCATTTCCAATTGAGAATTACCATCGTTTCCAAGAAAAACTCGTTTCTAAGTTCAGCTTCCAGAAATGTACAGAAAATGTCTCATTCTTCCATAGTCTCATTCTTTTATAATCTCTTTGATTACCATCTTTCATCTTCTATATTTTCTGTCCACCAGGTAACAGTATGTCAACACACATTAATGATTTCTTGCTTCCTGGGGCGTTACGTATTTACTTTTCTCCATACCCATCTTGCTGAAGCTAAAAACGAGTCTCAACCTTACAGGCTCTTCATTTCATAATTTTTTTTAACATGATGGCTAAGGAAGATCTGTTTTATAGATTCAAGCAACTTGCTTCTCCATCACCTAGCATCCCGATGTAGATTAAAGTTCTAGCACCTCATATCTCCTCATTATTTTTTTTTTTTTTTATTATCACACTGGCCGATTCCCACCAAGGCAGGGTGGCCCGAAAAAGAAAAACTTTCACCATCATTCACTCCATCACTGTCTTGCCAGAAGGGTGCTTTACACTACAGTTTTTAAACTGCAACATTAACACCCCTCCTTCAGAGTGCAGGCACTGTACTTCCCATCTCCAGGACTCAAGTCCGGCCTGCCGGTTTCCCTGAATCCCTTCATAAATGTTACTTTGCTCACACTCCAACAGCACGTCAAGTATTAAAAACCATTTGTCTCCATTCACTCCTATCGAACACGCTCACGCATGCCTGCTGGAAGTCCAAGCCCCTCGCACACAAAACCTCCTTTACCCCTTCCCTCCAACCCTTCCTAGGCCGACCCCTACCCCGCCTACCTTTCACTACAGACTGATACACTCTTGAAGTCATTCTGTTTCGCTCCATTCTCTCTACATGTCCGAACCACCTCAACAACCCTTCCTCAGCCCTCTGGACAACAGTTTTGGTAATCCCGCACCTCCTCCTAACTTCCAAACTACGAATTCTCTGCATTATATTCACACCACACATTGCCCTCAGACATGACATCTCCACTGCCTCCAGCCTTCTCCTCGCTGCAACATTCATCACCCACGCTTCACACCCATATAAGAGCGTTGGTAAAACTATACTCTCATACATTCCCCTCTTTGCCTCCAAGGACAAAGTTCTTTGTCTCCACAGACTCCTAAGTGCACCACTCACTCATTTTCCCTCATCAATTCTAAACCTTAC
The DNA here is from genome assembly GCF_038502225.1 of Cherax quadricarinatus. Classification (NCBI taxonomy): domain Eukaryota; kingdom Metazoa; phylum Arthropoda; class Malacostraca; order Decapoda; family Parastacidae; genus Cherax; species Cherax quadricarinatus. Next base: position 6,316,681 of record NC_091354.1, read on the forward strand.
TCTTTCCTGTATTCACCTTTAATTTTCTTCTTTTGCACACCCTACCAAATTCATCCACCAATCTCTGCAGCTTCTCTTCAGAATCTCCCAAGAGCACAGTGTCATCAGCAAAGAGCAGCTGTGACAACTCCCACTTTGTGTGTGATTCTTTATCTTTTAACTCCACGCCTCATATCACCTCATATAGCATTTGCTATATTTATTGCACTTGTAAATGGGTGCACAATTGCCTGTAAGGTTAATGCAATTCTGCTGAAATCTGTATAACAGCATGCTGGTTTTCATTCTTTATTCTAATGAAACGTAAGCAATCGGAGAAGATACTGGTTAAAACAAAGGCAAAATCTAACTCCCACCTGTTTAACATTCTTTTCGAGAGGGAATATTCAGGTCATTACATATTCACACAGTCGGGCGCAGAGGCCCAGCTCAGGTACGAAAGCAATTTCTCTTCCCCCCGTCCTCCATTAATATTAAATAGAATGCATCCGGCACTAGCCAGGGGAGGAGGGAAGAGGGGCTCAACGACTTTATCGTGAAACATCACACAGACGAACCAACCGCTCAAATGCTGCAGAAACATTTATGTATACGAATCTTACAAAAAATTTGCATTTTTACAAAACCGGAAATATTGAGATTTCTAACAATTTTCCCCTTAAAATATAGCTATTGCGAATAAAACTAAAACAAAAATGTTATAAACATTTCACTACAAGAATCCTAATGGCACAAAGAAACTTATATGGAAGCGAATCAGAAAGTATTTAGGGCACTATGTTTTCCAGCCTCAGACTCAGGCTGTCTTCGGCTTCCCGAAGGTCTCAGTTTTATTGCATCTATGCGGATTTTCCACTGACAAATATTTATTATACCTTCGTGACCGATGAGTTTTAAGTCTAGATAATATTACATCATTAAGATACTGAAGCTGAAGGTCAAGTAATGAAGACAAGACACTGCAGAAGACACATTTACCGGGAAAACATTTCGATCTGAGTTGATATTTATTAAACCATAAGAACTGATAGTGTGTGACTTGATAAAAGAGCAGCACAGAGAGAACCATTGTCCCCAAAAAAGCTTATTCTGCAATGTCTTTTATTCACTATGGTCAACAGCAAGTAAAATAGATCCAGAATGTCACTTCTTTTTAGGTCTATTATCAAATGATACAATTTATAGAGTATCATAAATATTTATTTATACTGCTTACTATTTACTGACTTTGATAAAAAAAACTAAAGAGAAATAATCTTCATGCTTTGCTTAATCAATGAAATAAATATCCTTAAGAAACAATATACCCTTTCCTCATAGCTGACGAAATAATTTGGAGAGGAAATCATATACAATATTTCGGTCAGTTCTGAACCATTAACGACTCGCCACTTGATAATGTGGCGAGTCTGAAGTGTCCTCTCCAGCCTGTGAGTTAGGTGTGACTTATTCCAGCTACGGTATTGTGATTAAATGTAATCCCTGAAAACAAGCACGAGTTTGCAGGGGTTGGTTAATTGTTTATACCTAGCAATTAACCAACCCATGAACCTGTATATTGTTGTTTAATTACTAATACCGTGCACAGGTACACTTTTGCTGAATCAGTGATTCCCATTACCGGTACACTGTAACTCAATCACTAATACCTAACACCAACAGGTAGGTAGTTGTTTAATCAGTGGAATCTCTTGTAGTTAGCACTGGTACGCCAACTTGTTCCCAGTCACTAACTCCCAGTCGATGATTAATCACAACTCAGGTCTTCATCTGACTACGACCAGCCTAAGGAGGTAATATCCCTAACTCACAAAACACCAACACAACCTGAAGACGGAGCTCTGTCCTCAGGTTCCTCAGGTTATAATTACCGAAACAAAAAAGATGTGAGACTGAGACGTCAGTGAAAGAAGAACGCGGCCAGAGGAGACGAGACAGTATCGAGTTTTCCGGCGATAGCAAAGTTTGGTCTTCAGACAAAACAAGGTGGACAGCCTCCGACCACCCGGCAGATCCTGTTTCTCTCAACGCCTCTGCCGAAACATTTGGTTACTGGGCCGTCCGTCGCCCTTCCGAAGGTGAGCGCGGCTCATGTTCAGGGTTTCAAGAGAAGTTTGGGTGACACTGAAAGGATTGTGGATAGCCCTTTTGAACCTAAAAAAAAGCTCTCGATTTGTTTTCCAATAATGCTTACGGTCAGCGGTCACGGAAATGGTGACGCTGGCGAGTTGCAGTTTGTACAAAGATACAGACAAAGGAGAAAAGCATAAATAAAACACTGGCAAAAAAAAAAAAAAACAAAAAAACAGTACGAAAACAAAATATGGAGAATACACTTTTATTAGCACAACGTGTCGCTCAGAGTAAAGAATTATCAAGTTTATAATTTTTTATAGCCAAATTAATATATATATATATATATATATATATATATATATATATATATATATATATATATATATATATATATATATATATATATATACATGTATATATATATAACAATTCGCGAACGAGATAAATTATTTACAAATATTGTCCCAGACCAGATTAGGACTTGAACCTGCGTACTGTGCATCAAAGTACAGCTGTGTGCTATAAGTACTATATACTTTGATAAACAACCTATCCCTGTCTTCCCTATTTACTTGAGTATTTTGTATGTTTTAATCACGTCCTCACTGGTTCTTCTTATGTGTATGTGTGTGTGAGCGTATGTGTGTGAGTGTATGTGTATGTGTATGTGTTTGTGTTTGTGTGCGTGTGTGTGTGTGTGTGTGTGTGTGTGTGTGTGTGTGTGTGTGTGTGTGTGTGTGTGTGTGCGTGCGTGAGTGAGTGAAAATCTGCACAAAAAGCCTACCACAAAAAAATATTTATCCTCTGTGAAAATTATAGCAAATTAATTTGTCATTTTAGAGTTTAGATATAAGCAAAAGTCATCTATGCTTTCACATTCCATTAGGTCATTCAGAGCGTCATCTACGCATATTAACACACCAATGGCTCTCTCGTATATTTTGTCACATGCAAAATGCATATTTGCACTGCAATAAATGAGTGGTGTCATGTTCAATCATAGGAAATAAAACGTCGATATGGCAACTGTCAAACCTGTCGGAATGTTTGATGTGTATAATATCAACCAGTAATGGGAACTGTGTGAATTAGGTAAGAATTTACCTTTGTGCTCTTTGTAAGTAAACATTCGGGGAAGCAATTTTGTTGTTAAGTGGAACATATAGCACACTTACTTCTGTCTAGCTCTGGAGAAGCATTACTGTGTACAGAATTTATCCGAAGCAGCAAAAGCAACATCAGCAACAATGTCGATATCTGAGTACAGTATCTGCAATAACAAGATCTGAGTACAACAACAACAGCAGCAGCAGCAGCAGCAGCAACATGACCAACATATGGATACAGCAGCAGTAGCAGCAGCAATAACAACATCTAGATCCAGAAGCAGCAGTATCAGCAGCAATACCAACATCAAGATAAAGCAGCAACAGAACAGCAGCAGCAGTAACAATACCAAACATCTGGTTTACAGCTTCGTACAGCCGATAGTAAAGAAAAGAAACAGGTGCAGAATAAGCCTTCAACGCGTCAACTTTTCGCTTTATGTAGAGCTTCATCAAAACAAAAGCTTGATAT
>NC_091354.1:6322834-6327834 GCF_038502225.1 Cherax quadricarinatus
TGTGTGTGTGTGTGTATTTGTTTCCACTTCAAGACAGCACAAAATACAGATAAGTAGAGTGGCATCTTAAGCTTTAAGTTGTACTCTATGAAGTGTAAGCACGAACTTACGACCAGAGATATTTTCCATCAAATTTTTGAAGATATTACGGCCTTCATTTGGCTCTTCTACTTGCTGGAGCGATTATATTCTCTGAGCTTTGCTCCACCAGGTGTCAGCTCAATCTTCAAACCAAAGCCTGGATCTGTACAAGATTTGGGTGCGATCTTACGCCGTAAGTTGCTCCTCTAGTAGTATGAGAACGATCTTGCTTCGTAAAACTTGTAATAGAATAAAAAAGGTGGAAAGGTTTCACAGTTCATCCGCGCAGCAGGCAGCCGAGTGCACTATAAGTGATTTTAGAAGCAATAAACTAGATAAAATTCTTCAGATATTATATTTTGGCGGTGGAGAACTGGGGTAGTGTTGGTAGGACGGTGCTTGAGGAAAAGTTGTGGAGTTAATATCCAGTCCACAGAATGAGAATATTCAGACAATTGAAAAAGAGAGAAAATAATGGGGAAAGATTTTAAGGTTAAGATTTGGGATTAGTCATAGGGGTTACTAAAAGTAGATTTTCTTTTTGTATGGATGTTGAGGCTCAGTCTTTCCATTAATATGATGCAGTTCCATATTATGTATAAAAATGATGGGAATGATGGGGGAAGATTGAGGTTTAGTTTTGGGATTAGTCATATGGGTTACTAAAGCCTCCCAAAAAATTAATTCTAATATGGAGGGTGAGGCTCAGCCTTTTAATCATTAAGATACAATTCCATATAATGTATAAAAAATAATTATGAATAGAGAAAAATGCATCATGAAATAGATCATTCATCATCAGGCATATAAATATAAATGTATATATACTTTGTATGTGGGAGGCGTTTCTGACCTTTCTGCAGGTCGAGAATATTTTCCATCTAGCATCGAATAATGCAGCAAAAGTGAGATTTTTCACTTTTATAATATTGAGAAAATTGCAAAAAAAAGTCATAGTTTTCAACACATTTTACTTTAATTTTTCTCAAGTGTCCCATTCACCTGTTTTGCGGGTCAAGGCAGCGAGCACGGAGAATAAAGAAGAAAACAGGTAGGCAGTTTGAATGTGGACTGGAGGACAAAGAATGCATGAGAGGTGCGTAAGTAGGAACAAGAAGAGGGGAGGTGAAAGCAAGGGAAGGAAAAAAGAAGTGAAGGAAAAATTACCAGGGAGGAGGAACTCCTATAATGAATAAGGCAGAGGGAAAAAACTTGTCATATATAAAGGGACGACAAAGGGACGTAAAGTGTGGCTGATGATAACCCAGGCATAAAGGCTTGGGGAAAAATGAGCAGCAGACCCAACACCGCCATACAGACAATACCAGATTTCTCTCAAAGGTCGAGTTGTGTTGCGTCACGCACAGTTTTATTTAGTAGAATATTGCGCCGATGCCTTCAGTGTTATTAGCTTATTGCCTTTTGCAAACTAAAATTGTTATTGTCTATTCTATATTATTTATCTCATAAATTTTATGTACTTTTACATAGGAAGGAAAATAAAGAATTTTACTGTCTACTGACAGCTGATAGTAATCTTCAGTACATATTAACCTGCTGTCGCTCCTGAGTAAAAGTAACAATAATCTAACTGCCTCTAATTTGTCTAGCTAAGAGAAGCAAAGTTAGTACAGCGCAAAGGCATACTGTCAAACCTGGAATTATAAAAATATCGACAAATGATGGTTGGATGACACAAAGAAACTCTTAAGACATTGTGCAATTTTTTTCCATGCATAAAGATAGGGAAGTTTGGGAATTTATCGCTAACACAATACATATATTTTTTTGCGAGGTTATTTTTTTTCAGTTGGTGAGGACGAGCTCTTGGCTGAAGAAGTAGGACAAACTGGGCCCAGGGACTAGCATATTTACTCGCAATTGTGAATATGCTTGTGTGTGTGTGTGTGTGCTCACCTAGTTGTACTCACCTAGTTGAGGTTGCAGGGGTCGAGACCGAGCTCCTGGCCCCGCCTCTTCACTGGTCGCTACTAGGTCACTCTCCCTGAACGGTGAGCTTTATCATACCTCTGCTTAAAGCTATGTATGGATCCTGCCTCCAGTACATCGCTTCCAAAACTATTCCACTTCCTGACTACTCTGTGGCTGAAGAAATACTTCCTAACATCCATGTGATTCATCTGTGTCTTCAACTTCCAACTGTGTCCCCTTGTTACTGTGTCCAATCTCTGGAACATCCTGTCTTTGTCCATCTTGTCAACTCCTCTCAGTATTTTGTATGTCGTCATCATGTCCTCCCTATCTCTCCTGTCCTCCAGTGTCGTCTCCTCGTAGGACATACCTCTTAGCTCTGGGACTAGTCTTGTTGCAAATCTTTGCACTTTGTCTAGTTTCTTTACGTGCTTGGCTAGGTGTGGGTTCCAAACTGGTGCCACATACTCCAATATGGGCCTAACGTACTGTACGGAGTACAGGGTCCTGAACGATTCCTTATTAAGATGTCGGAATGCTGTTCTGAGGTTTGCTAGGCGCCCATATGCTGCAGCCATTATTTGGTTGATGTGCGCTTCAGGAGATGTGCCTGGTGTTATACTCTCCCCAAGATCTTTTTCCTTGAGTGAGATTTGTAGTCTCTGGCCCCCCTAGACTGTACTCCGTCTGCGGTCTTCTTTGCCTTTCCCCAGTCTTCATGACTTTGCACTTGGTGGGATTGAACTCCAGGAGCCAATTGCTGGACCAAGTTAGCAGCCTGTCCAGATCTCTTTGTAGTTCTGCCTGGTCTTCGATCGAGTGAATTCTTCTCATCAACTTCACGTCATCTGCAAACAGGGACACCTCGGAGTCTATTCCTTCCGTCATGTCGTTCACAAATACTAGAAACAGCACTGGTCCTAGGACTGACCCCTGTGGGACCCCGCTGGCCACAGATGCCCACTCTGACACCTCGCCACGTACCATGACTCGCTTCTGTCTTCCTGACAAGTATTCCCTGGTCCATTGTAGTGCCTTCCTTGTTATCCCTGCTTGGTCCTCCAGTTTTTGCACTAATCTCTTGTGTAGAACTGTGTCAAACGCCTTCTTGCGTGTGTGTGTGTGTGTGTGTGTGTGTGTGTGTGTGTGTGTGTGTGTGTGTGTGTGTGTGTGTGTGTGTGTGTGTGTGTGTGTGTGTGTGTGTGTGTGTGTGTGTGAGTGCGTGAAGGAAAATCAAACAATTTCCAATAGAAATCTAAATATTCTTCTTCGAAGCCATTTTAGTTCATTATCCGAGGTTATGGGCACCATAAGCAATGAAAAAATTGAAGTGTATAAGTAATGTAAGTAAAAGTTTGGCAAAATTTACCAATTATTTTACGAATTCGTGAGAAATGAAATGCCAACAATTCTGCCAGAGTGCAAAACATTTAACAAACATCAGTTTCACACACACATTATAGAAGAGTAGCGCATCCCTAGGTTGGTGCTGTCTACCAACCTCCTTCCTTAATCACTAAAATAATTTTAATTTTGTTAGGTTTGCTTTTTTACCCTTTTAAATAGGGAAAGGGGAAAGGGGGAAGGGGGAAGTAGTACTTTGATACCAGTGAAGGGATCTTTTTAAATAAATTAGAACTCCCTTTCCCTTTCTCAAATGGATCCTAATTACCTCCCATTTCCAAGGCGAGTATAACGCCAGTCACTTTAGCGCTTCCGCATTAATAAAGTTGACTCGCTATCACGCTGCAATATCCTTTTTTTTTTTTAGATTTTTACCTTGAACTTCTACCTAAATATCAGGAATGAGAGAGAGTAAAATTTCAGGATAAATTAATTAATGTTTTTCTTAATGGAAGTACTAATTAAAAGTCTTACGACTTTGCTGCTACTTAACACGTCTGAGCAGCTCGTAAATCAGACTCGAGAAAGAAAAAAAATTCGGGAAAGAAAACTTTAACGGAGGGGAAAAAAGTAGCGTAATGATGAAGCTGGTGATCCTGGCGCCTCCTACTTTAAAGATCTGCAGGTATTGTGCAGTGCCATCTGTACTGTGAAGGGTTGACGTGTCTCTCGCTTTATACTGTTGTACTGTGAGGTAATGGTGTGTGTGTCTCTCACTTTATACTGTTGTACTGTGAGGTAATGGTGTGTCTCAGTGCACACTGCTGTATTGTGAGATAATGGTGTGTGTCTCAGTGCACAGTGCTGTACTGTGAGATAATGGTGTGTCTCAGTGCACACTGCTGTATTGTGAGATAATGGTGTGTGTCTCAGAGCACAGTGCTGTACTGTGAGATAATGGTGTGTGTCTCAGTGCACAGTGCTGTACTGTGAGATAATGGTGTGTCTCAGTGCACACTGCTGTACTGTGAGATAATGGTGTGTGTCTCAGTGCACACTGCTGTACTGTGAGATAATGGTGTGTCTCAGTGCACAGTGCTGTATTGTGAGATAATGGTGTGTGTCTCAGTGCACACTGCTGTACTGTGAGATAAAGGTGTGTGTCTCAGTGCACAGTGCTGTACTGTGAGATAATGGTGTGTGTCTCAGTGCACACTGCTGTACTGTGAGATAATGGTGTGTCTCAGTGCACAGTGCTGTATTGTGAGGTAATGGTGTGTCTCAGTGCACACTGCTGTATTGTGAGATAATGGTGTGTGTCTCAGTGCACACTGCTGTACTGTGAGATAATGGTGTGTGTCTCAGTGCACAGTGCTGTACTGTGAGATAATGGTGTGTCTCAGTGCACACTGCTGTACTGTGAGATAATGGTGTGTCTCAGTGCACACTGCTGTATTGTGAGATAATGGTGTGTGTCTCAGTGCACACTGCTGTACTGAGAGATAATGGTGTGTATCTCAGTGCACACTACTGTACTGTGAGATAATGGTGTGTGTCTCAGTGCACAATGCTGAACTGTGAGATAATGGTGTGTGTCTAAGTGCACACTGCTGTACTGTGAGATAATGGTATGTGCCTTAGTG
>NC_091354.1:6332834-6337834 GCF_038502225.1 Cherax quadricarinatus
ATTACAGGCTTTCGTTTTACACTCATTTGGCAGGATGGTAGTACCTCCCTGGGCGGTTGCTGTCTACCAACCTACTACCTACATATATATATATATATATATATATATATATATATATATATATATATATATATATATATATATATATATATATATATATATATATATATAATATAAATTTTTTTTTTATTATCACACTGGCCGATTCCCACTAAGGCAGGGTGGCCCGAAAAAGAAAAACTCTCACAATCATTCACTCCATCATTGTCTTGCCAGAAGGGTGCTTTACACTACAGTTTTTAAACTGCAACATTAACACCCCTCCTTCAGAGCGTAGACACTGTACTTCCCATCTCCAGGACTCAAGTCCGGCCTGCCGGTTTCCCTGAACCCCTTCATAAATGTTACTTTGCTCACACTCCAAGAGCACGTCAAGTATTAAAAACCATTTGTCTCCATTCACTCCTATCAAACACGCTCACGCATGCCTGCTGGAAGTCCAAGCCCCTCGCACACAAAACCTCCTTTACCCCCTCCCTCCAAGCTTTCCTAGGCCGACCCCTATCCCGCCTTCCTTCCACTACAGACTGATACACTCTTGAAGTCACTCTGTTTCGCTCCATTCTCTCTACATGTCCGAACAACCTCAACAACCCTTCCTCAGCCCTCTGGACAACAGTTTTGGTAATCCCGCACCTCCTCCTAACTTCCAAACTACGAATTCTCTGCATTATATTCACACCACACATTGCCCTCAGACATGACATCTCCACTGCCTCCAGCCTTCTCCTCGCTGCAACATTCATCACCCATGCTTCTTTACATCTCTTTACATCATTACTCTCTTTACATCATTATTCCACCAATCGCTCCTCTTCCCTCCCGCACCCACTTTCCTGTAACCACAAACTTCTGCTGAACTCTCTAACACTACATTTTTAAACCTACCCCATACCTCTTCGACCCCATTGCCTATGCTCTCATTAACCCATCTATCCTCCAATAGCTGTTTATATCTTACCCTAACTGCCTCCTCTTTTAGTTTATAAACCTTCACCTCTCTCTTCCCTGATGCTTCTATTCTTCTTGTATCCCATCTACCTTTTACTCTCAGTGTAGCTACAACTAGAAAACAATCACTCTGAAAGAATAGAAAAATTCCAAGCGCTTTCGTGACTACTCACATTATCAAGGAACTATATATATATATATTTCATTGTATACACATATTTGTTCATTGTTTCAGGTATTCAAGTAATGTTGGCTGGTGTTTACAGATAACATTCAGCATCAATGACTTTTGTGTAGTAGATAGGTTTAAAGCTTAATAAACCCAGTCATTAAAAACTGTAAATATATTGGGAAGGGTATACCTCACAATGTATATACATGATATATACATTATCGACTAGTGGGTTACTGGGAAAATTTAACGTAAATAACCCTTGAGCAGTAAATGGGCTTTAAATTTAACAAACTAAAAACATAAGAACATAAGTATTTAGGAATACTGCAGCAGGCCTACTGGCCCATACAAGGCAACTTCTTCTCAAATCCATCTATTCTCATCCACCCACTAAGCACAAGTGCAGAAGCTGTGGTTTTTAATGTTCATAAAAAAAGTTCTTCACATTATCACGTGCATATATTGTTCCGGCCAGTGATTAAAAAAAATATATGTAAAAACGATATTAAACATGGGGAGGATGCCTGCGGCTAATGTTCAGGATATTACGGCCAGCCTACTCCCAAATATTACTCTCACAAAAACATTCTTGGTATCACAACTGCTTGTCAACGTGAGGACATTTATGCTGTGCTCGCTGCATTTAATGTGTGTTCTTGTGATGCTGATATCTAACCTGTCCGACACAGATATATATATATATATATATATATATATATATATATATATATATATATATATATATATATATATATGTATATATATATATACATATATATATATATATATATATATATATATATATATATATATATATATATATATTTATATATATATATATATATATATATTTATATATATATATATATATATTATATATATATATATATATATTATATATATATATATTATATATATATATATAAGTAGTAGGTTGGTAGACAGCAACCACCCAGGGAAGTACTACCGTCCTGCCAGATGACTGTGAAACAGAAACCTGTAACTGTTTTGCATGATGGTAGGATTGCTGGTTTCTTTTTCTGTCTCATAAACACGCTAGATAACAGGGATATCTTGCTTCTCCTACTTACACTTTGGTCACACTTCACAGACACTCACATGCATATATATATATATACATACATCTAGGTTATTCCCCTTTTTCTAAATAGCTCTTGTTCTTCCTTATTTCTTCTATTGTCCATGGGGAAGTGGAAAAGAATCTTTCCTCCGTAAGCCATGCGTGTCGTATGAGGCGACTAAAATGCCGGGAGCAATGGGCTAGTAACCCCTTCTCCTGTAGACATTTACTAAAAAAGAGAAGAAGAAAAACTTTATTAAACTGGGATGCTTGAATGTGCGTGGATGTAGTGCGGATGACATGAAACAGATGATTGCTGATGTTATGAATGAAAAGAAGTTGGATGTCCTGGCCCTAAGCGAAACAAAGCTGAAGGGGCTAGGGGACTTTCGGTGGGGGGAAATAAATGGGATTAAATCTGGAGTATCTGAGAGAGTTAGAGCCAAGGAAGGTGTAGCAGTAATGTTGAAGGATCAGTTATGGAAGGAGAAAAGATAATATGAATGTGTAAATTCAAGAATTATGTGGATTAAAGTAAAGGTTGGATGTGAAAAGTGGGTCATAATAAGCGTGTATGCACCTGGAGAAGAGAGGAATGTAGAGGAGAGAGAGAGATTTTGGGAGATGTTAAGTGAATGTATAGGAGCCTTTGAACCAAGTGAGAGAGTAATTGTGGTAGGGGATCTGAATGCTAAAGTAGGAGAAACTTTTAGAGAGGGTGTGGTAGGTAAGTTTGGGGTGCCAGGTGAAAATGATAATGGGAGCCCTTTGATTGAACTTTGTATAGAAAGGGGTTTAGTTACAGGTAATACACATTTTAAGAAAAAGAGGATAAATAAGTACACAAGATATGATGTAGGGCGAAATGACAGTAGTTTGTTGGATTATGTGTTGGTAGACAAAAGACTGTTAAGTGAACTTCAGGATGTACATGTTTATAGAGGGGCCACAGATATATCAGATCACTTTCTAGTTGTAGCTACACTGAGAGTAAAAGGTAGATGGGATACAAGGAGAATAGAAGCATCAGGGAAGAGAGAGGTGAAGGTTTATAAACTAAAAGAGGAGGCAGTTAGGGTAAGATATAAACAGCCATTTGAGGATAGATGGGCTAATGAGAGCATAGGCAATGGGGTCGAAGAGGTATGGGGTAGGTTTAAAAATGTAATGTTAGAGTGTTCAGCAGAAGTTTGTGGTTACAGGAAAGTGGGTGAGGGAGGGAAGAGGAGCGATTGGTGGAATGATGATGTAAAGAGAGCAGTAAGGGAGAAAAAGTTAGCATATGAGAAGATTTTACAAAGTAGAAGTGATGCAAGGAGGGAAGAGTAAATGGAGAAAAAGAGAGAGGTTAAGAGAGTGGTGAAGCAATGTAAAAAGAGAGCAAATGAGAGAGTGGGTGAGATGTTATCAACAAATTTTGTTGAAAATAAGAAAAAGTTTTGGAGTGAGATTAACAAGTTAAGGAAGCCTAGAGAACAAATGGATTTGTCAGTTAAAAATAGAAGAGGAGAGTTATTAAATGGAGAGTTAGAGGTATTGGGAAGATGGCGGGAATATTTTGAGGAATTGTTAAATGTTGATGGAGATAGGGAAGCTGTGATTTCGTGTATAGGGCAAGGAGGAATAACATCTTGTAGGAGTGAGGAAGAGCCAGTTGTGAGTGTGGGGGAAGTTCGTGAGGCAGTAGGTAAAATGAAAGGGGGTAAGGCAGCCGGGATTGATGGGATAAAGATAGAAATGTTAAAAGCAGGTGGGGATATAGTTTTGGAGTTGTTGGGGCAATTATTTAATAAATGTATGGAAGAGGGTAAGGTACCTAGGGATTGGCAGAGAGCATGCATAGTTCCTTTGTATAAAGGCAAAGGGGACAAAAGAGAGTGCAAAAATTATAGGGGGATAAGTCTGTTGAGTATACCTGGTAAAGTGTATGGTAGAGTTATTATTGAAAGAATTAAGCGTAAGACGGAGAATAGGATAGCAGATGAACAAGGAGGCTTTAGGAAAGGTAGGGGGTGTGTGGACCAGGTGTTTACAGTGAAACATATAAGTGAACAGTATTTAGATAAGGCTAAAGAGGTCTTTGTGGCATTTATGGATTTGGAAAAGGCGTGTGACAGGGTGGATAGGGGGGCAATGTGGCAGATGTTGCAGGTGTATGGTGTAGGAGGTAGGTTACTGAAAGCAGTGAAGAGTTTTTACGAGGATAGTGAGGCTCAAGTTAGAGTATGTAGGAAAGAGGAAATTATTTCCCAGTAAAAGTAGGCCTTAGACAAGGATGTGTGATGTCACAGTGGTTGTTTAATATATTTATAGATGGGGTTGTAAGAGAAGTAAATGCGAGGGTCTTGGCAAAAGGCGTGGAGTTAAAAGATAAAGAATCACACATAAAGTGGGAGTTGTCACAGTTGCTCTTTGCTGATGACACTGTGCTCTTGGGAAATTCTGAAGAGAAGTTGCAGAGATTGGTGGATGAATTTGGTAGGGTGTGCAAAAGAAGAAAATTGAAAGTGAATACAGGAAAGAGAAAGGTTATGAGGATAACAAAAAGATTAGGTGATGAAAGATTGGATATCAGATTGGAGGGAGAGAGTATGGAGGAGGTGACTGTATTCAGATATTTGGGAGTTTACGTGTCAGCGGATGGGTCTATGAAAGATGAAGTGAATCATAGAATTGATGAGGGGAAAAGGGTGAGTGGTGCACTTGGGAGTCTGTGGAGACAAATAACTTTGT